>NW_025533752.1:425000-458408 GCF_020615455.1 Coregonus clupeaformis | reverse complement strand
CATGTACACTATATATATAAAAGTATGTGGACACCCCTTCAAATTAGTGGATTCGGCTATTTCAGCCACACCCGTTGCTGACAGGTATATAAAATCGAGCACACAGCCATGCAATCTCCATAGACAAACATTGGCAGTAGAATGGCCTTACTGAAGAGCTCAGTGACTTTCAACGTGGCACCGTCATAAAATGCCACCTTTCCAACAAGTCACATTTCTGCCCTGCTAGAGCTGCCCCGGTCAACTGTGAGTGCTGTTATTGTGAAGTGGAAACATCTAGGAGCAACAACTGCTCAACCCTGAAGTGGTAGGCCACACAAGCTCACAGAAATATTAACATCATTAAATGAACTGCATTGCCATGAACAGATCTGTGACTTTATGGTCATTTAAATGGGGTTGAATATCCATCCCATCAGATTGTGTAAAGGATTTTATGAGTTCTGAAAAATACTGACTTGGAAGCATCTCTCTGACCTCACCCTGCTGAAACACACCCAAGTAAAGACCACATAGCTACAGTTATATGCTTTTCTGTTTTTACCCACTTTTACAGCCAATGTATGGACTGGTATTCATATGAATCAGTGGAATATACAGACTAGTTAGCCATCTCCCAATAGATGGACCCCACGCAGAACTTTCAGCAATGCAGCATCTTCAGTAAGCGAGTATTCCAGACACTCTCTTCTTATGAACCAGTTGCTATTAAATGAAGGTTTTTGGACAGAAAACCTGCTGGCTAACGGTAGGATTCTAGGGTAATCTGGGCTGGCACATCTGTTCCAAGATAGTCAGGAACAGTCGGAGGTGGAGGGGCTGTGGAGCCATTATCCTGGCGGTGCTTGTGGAAGGGTGGGTAGGCTCTGCACACGGAGCTAACTGGAGCTCGGCAGCATCATCACTGTTGGGCTTGCCGCGGCCTCCGCTGGTTTGATGATGCTGCTGCTGCTCATCACTCTCCTTTGGCTTTGTTTGGCTACTTTTTGTACCATTGTCTGAAGAAGCCTATTGTGGTGAAATGTCAGAGTACGTTTTTTTTGTTGAAACTTTTAAATGAGCCACATGGATGCTAACTGGGGACTCAGGTAAAACTAGACAAATACACCTTTTCAATTTTGGTATTTTGGGGACCAAATAAATGTATACCAACAGTGGACAATTCCCAGCAAAAGCATGGAGCTCCAACTCTCTAGTGGAGAATAGAGGGAGTTTTCCCCTTGGAGAATCCAGAGTGGCTCACTGAAGAAAAACATATTGGAGAATAACAACAATCTCAATCTGAAGCTATAAAGAAAAAAGGGGAATTCCTCTGAAAATCAGGAACACCATTCTTCCTCCTGCCCCACCTATTGTCCCTGTATGAATATTAGTTGGCATCTAATTGGAGAACATACTGCTTTATAGATCCCAGCCTGACAAACAATTGTTTGGGCCTTACTTTGAGCACTTTTGCACTGTGCCTCCATTGAGTCTCCATGTGTCAAGCAGTACAGAGAAACGCCCTCTAGATGACAGCAGAGGCCTGCTATTGGATCTACCCTGTCTAACCACCAGTTTAGTGACCTTGTTCCATCAATATGTCCATACTACTTCACAACCGATTTGAGGTCTTGACCAGCAATGTCCCATTGGGCTCAACCAAGCCGAGAGTGAGGTTCTAGAAAGAGGACTGACTTTCATACCAACTCCTAAACAGGTGGACTGCAGGGAGCTCCGGAGGAATCTACACTTCTATCATAGAAGATTGAAGTTATTACCTCATTTTGATTATGAAACAGATTTTCCTCATATACTATTTCCAAACCCCTCACATTGGGAACCTCAGTTGGAGTCAGTGTCAGAAACTATACAGACTGTTATACGTAGGGATGTGGCTTCCTTTCAAAATTCAGAATCCGACCTGTATATCAGCTTAATCTTACAATACCTACTACCATACCCCGTTCAAAGGTAGTTAAATATTTTGTCTTGCCTATTCACCATCTGAATGGCACATATACACAATCCATGTCTCAATTGTCTCAAGGCTTAAAAATCATTCATTAACCTGTCTCCTCCCCTTCATCTACACTGATTGGAGTTGATTTAACAAGTTACATAAATAAGAGATCATATCTTTCACCTGGATTCACCTTGTCAATCTATGTCACGGAAATAGCAGGTGTTCATAATGTTTTGTACACTCAGTGTATTAAAATATATGACATAAACAACTAATTATAAGCAGATGCTTTACAGTATATACTCAGATACACAAAATACATCTGGTTTCAGATCTAGAAGATTCTCCTCTTCAATAGTAATATCATAAATTCTGACCAGTAACTTACCTAGGGTCAAAGGTCACTGGTCCATCACTAAAATGTATAGGACGATCCATAGAGAAGTCACTCTTCATGGACAGATGACTGGGTACTGGAAAGACTGATCTCCGAATTTGGTTGGAGATTCTGGAAAACATAATAAATCCCCATGAAACTACATTTTAAAATATATCAAAACTATATTTCAAGAGATAAAATACATTACATGAAGCAATAAAATATATGCCATTACATAAAGCAACAAACATACACTGAGTATACAAAACATTAAGAACACCTTCCTAATATTGAGTTGCACCTCCCCTCTCTTTTGCCCTCAGAACAGTCTCAACTCGTTGGGGCATGGACTCTACAAGGTGTCGAAAGCGTCCCACAGGGATGCTGGCCCATGTTGACACCAATTAGTCCCACAGTTGTGTCAAAATGGCTGGATGTCCTTTGGGTAGTGGACCATTCTTGATACACACTGGAAACTTTTGAGCGTGAACAACCCAGCAGCGTTGCAGTTCTTGACAAAAACCTGTGTGCCTGGTACCTACTACCATACCCCGTTCAAAGGCACTTCAATCTTTTGTCTTGCCTATTCACCATCTGAATGGCACATTTACACAAACCATGTCTCAATTGTCTCAAGGCTTAAAAATCATTCATTAACCTGTCTCCTCCCCTTCATCTACACTGATTGGAGTTGATTTAACAAGTTACATAAATAAGAGATCATATCTTTCACCTGGATTCACCTTGTCAATCTATGTCACGGAAATAGCAGGTGTTCATAATGTTTTGTACACTCAGTGTATTAAAATATATGACATAAACAACTAATTATAAGCAGATGCTTTACAGTATATACTCAGAAACACAAAATACATCTGGTTTCAGATCTAGAAGATTCTCCTCTTCAATAGTAATATGATACATTTTTACCTAGGGTCAAAGGTCACTAGTCCATCACTAAAATGTATAGGACGATCCATAGAGAAGTCACTCTTCATGGACAGATGACTGGGTACTGGAAAGACTGATCTCCGAATTTGGTTGGAGATTCTGGAAAACATAATAAATCCCCATGAAACTACATTTTAAAATATATCAAAACTATATTTCAAAAGAAAAAATACATTACATGAAGCAATAAAATATATGCCATTACATAAAGCAACAAACATACACTGAGTATACAAAACATTAAGAACACCTTCCTAATATTGAGTTGCACCTCCCCTCTCTTTTGCCCTCAGAACAGTCTCAACTCGTTGGGGCATGGACTCTACAAGGTGTCGAAAGCGTCCCACAGGGATGCTGGCCCATGTTGACACCAATTAGTCCCACAGTTGTGTCAAAATGGCTGGATGTCCTTTGGGTAGTGGACCATTCTTGATACACACTGGAAACTTTTGAGCGTGAACAACCCAGCAGCGTTTCAGTTCTTGACAAAAACCTGTGTGCCTGGTACCTACTACCATACCCCGTTCAAAGGCACTTCAATCTTTTGTCTTGCCTATTCACCATCTGAATGGCACATTTACACAATCCATGTCTCAATTGTCTCAAGGCTTAAAAATCATTCATTAACCTGTCTCCTCCCCTTCATCTACACTGATTGGAGTTGATTTAACAAGTTACATAAATAAGAGATCATATCTTTCACCTGGATTCACCTTGTCAATCTATGTCACGGAAATAGCAGGTGTTCATAATGTTTTGTACACTCAGTGTATTAAAATATATGACATAAACAACTAATTATAAGCAGATGCTTTACAGTATATACTCAGATACACAAAATACATCTGGTTTCAGATCTAGAAGATTCTCCTCTTCAATAGTAATATGATACATTTTTACCTAGGGTCAAAGGTCACTAGTCCATCACTAAAATGTATAGGACGATCCATAGAGAAGTCACTCTTCATGGACAGATGACTGGGTACTGGAGAGAATGATCTCCGAATTTGGTTGGAGATTCTGGAAAACATAATAAATCCCCATGAAACTACATTTTAAAATATATCAAAACTATATTTCAAAAGAAAAAATACATTACATGAAGCAATAAAATATATGCCATTACATAAAGCAAAAAACATACACTGAGTATACAAAACATTAAGAACACCCTCCTAATATTGAGTTGCACCTCCCCTCTCTTTTGCCCTCAGAACAGCCTCAACTCGTCGGGGCATGGACTCTACAAGGTGTCGAAAGCGTCCCACAGGGATGCTGGCCCTTGTTGACTCCAATGCGTCCCACAGTTGGGTCAAAATGGCTGGATGTCCTTTGGGTAGTGGACCATTCTTAATACACACAGGAAACTTTTGAGCGTGAAAAACCCAGCAGCGTTGCAGTTCTTGACAAAAACTTGTGTGCCTGGTACCTACTACCATACCCCGTTCAAAGGCACTTAAATCTTTTGTCTTGCCTATTCACCATCTGAATGGCACATTTACACAATCCATGTCTCAATTGTCTCAAGGCTTAAAAATCATTCATTAACCTGTCTCCTCCCCTTCATCTACACTGATTGAAGTTGATTTAACAAGTTACATAAATAAGAGATCATATCTTCACCTGGATTCATCTGTCAATCTATGTCATGGAAAAAGCAGGTGTTCATAATGTTTTGTACACTCAGTGTACATAAAGCATTAAATTCTATGCCATTACATAAAGCATTAAATTATGTGACATTACACAAAGCATTTAAATATATGCCATTACATAAAGCAACAAACAAACAGTGTAAAAAACATTAAGAACACCCTCCTAATATTGAGCCCTACTGATACACTTCCTCATCTCAGTTCCATTTTAATCCTTAAGAGTCTATTCATGCACATACTTTATAATATGTCCATATATAGTTATAATCTGTTCTAGGAACATCTACCCAAAATATTACACCTTCTTTATTACTTCACCAAACATACACTACATGATCAAAAGTATGTGGACACCTGCTGGTCTAACATCTCATTACACCTGCTGGTCCAACATCTCATTACACCTGCTGGTCCAACATCTCATTACACCTGCTGATCCAACATCTCATTACACCTGCTGGTCCAACATCTCATTACACCTGCTGGTCCAACATCTCAATACACCTGCTGGTCCAACATCTCATTACACCTGCTGGTCCAACATCTCATTACACCTGCTGGTCCAACATCTCATTACACCTGCTGGTCCAACATCTCATTACACCTGCTGCTCCAACATCTCATTACACCTGCTGCTCCAACATCTCATTACACCTGCTGGTCCAACATCTCATTACACCTGCTGGTCCAACATCTCATTACACCTGCTGGTCCAACATCTCATTACACCTGCTGCTCCAACATCTCATTACACCTGCTGGTCCAACATCTCATTACACCTGCTGGTCCAACATCTCATTACACCTGCTGCTCCAACATCTCATTACACCTGCTGGTGCAACATCTCATTCCAAAATCATGGCCATTAATATGGAGTTGGTTCCCCCTTTGCTGCTATACCAGCCTCCACTCTTCTGGGAAGGATTTCCACTAGATGTTGGAACATTGCTGCGGGGACTTGCTTCCATTCCGTGGTCCTCTGTAGCTCAGCTGGTAGAGCACGGCGCTTGTAACGCCAAGGTAGTGGGTTCAATCCCCGGGACCACCCATACACAAAAATGTATGCACGCATGACTGTAAGTCGCTTTGGATAAAAGCGTCTGCTAAATGGCATATTATTATTATAAGATAATTAGTGAGGTCGGGCACTGATGTTGGGCGATTAGGCCTGGCTCGCAGTAGGCATTCCAAAGGTGTTCGATGGGGTTGAGGTCAGGGCTCTGTGCAGGCCAGTCAAGTTCTTCCAGTTCAAACCATTTCTGTATGGACCTTGCTTTGTGCACAGAATCGTCTAGAATGTCATTGTATGCGGTAGCGTTAAGATTTCCCTTCACTGGAACTAAGGGGCCTAGCCCGAACCACGAAAAAACAGCCCCAGACCATTATTTCTCCTCCACCAAACTTTACAGTTGGCACTATGCATTAGGGCAGGTAGCGTTCTCCTGGCATCCGCCAAACCCAGATTTGTCCGTCAGACTGCCAGATGGTGAAGCGTGATTCATCACTCCAGAGATCGTGTTTCCACTGCTCCAGAGTCCAATGGCGGCGAGCTTGTTGGAAATGTTGCATCCTATGACCGTGCCACGTTGAAAGTCACTGAGCTCTTCAGTAAAGCTATTCTACTGCTAATGTTTGTCTATGGAGATTGCATGGCTGTGTGCTCGATTTTATACACCTGTCAGCAACGGGTGCGACTGAAATAGCCGAATCCACTAATTTGATGGGGTGTCCACATACTTTTGTATATATAGTGTATGTGTAAAAATAAATACATATATACAGTACCAGTCAAAGGTTTGGACACAGCTACTCATTTAAGGGTTTTTCTTAATTTTTACTATTTTCTACATTGTAGAATAATAGTGAAGACATCAAAACTATGAAATAACACACATGGAAAGCTACAGGACTGTTTTGCTAGCACAGACTGGAACATGTTCCGGGATTCTTCAGACAGCATTGAGAGTACACCACATCAGTCACTGGCTTCATCAATAAGTGCATCGATGATGTAGTCCCCACAGTGACCGTACGTACATACCCCAACCAGAAGCCATGGATTACAGGAAACATCCGCACTGAGCTAAAGGGTAGAGCTGCCGCTTTCAAGAAGCGGGACTCTAACCCGGACGCTTATAAGAAATCCCACTATGACCTCCGGACGAACCATCAAACAGGCAAAAGAGTCAATACAGGACTAAGATTGAATCGTACTACACTGGCTCTGCGCTCGTCGGATGTGGCAGGGCTTGAAAACTATTACAGACTACAAAGGGAAGCACAGCCGCGAGCTGCCCAGTGACACAAGCCTACCAGACGAGCTAAACCACTTCTATGCTCGCTTCGAGGCAAGCAACACTGAAGCATGCATGAGAGCACCAGCTGTTCCGGATGACTATGTGATCACGCTCTCCGTAGCCGATGTGAGTAAGACTTTTAAGCAGGTCAACATTCACAAGGCCGCAGGGCCAGACGGATTACCAGGACGTGTACTCCGAGCATGTGCTGACCAACTGGCAAGTGTCTTCACTGACATTTTCAACATGTCCCTGACTGAGTCTGTAACACCAACATGTTTCAAGCAGACCACCATAGTCCCCATGCCAAAGGACTCTAAGATAACCTGCCTAAATGACTACTGACCCGTAGCACTGACGTCTGTAGCCATGAAGTGCTTTGAAAGGCTGGTCATGGCTCACATCAACAGCATTATCCCAGAAACCCTAGACCCACTCCAATTTGCATACCGCCCCAACAGATCCACAGATGATGCAATCTCTATTGCATTCCACACTGCCCTTTCCCACCTGGACAAGAGGAACACCTACGTGAGAATGATATTCATTGACTACAGCTCAGCATTCAACACCATAGTGGCCTCTAAGCTCATCACTAAGCTAAGGATCCTGGGACTAAACACCTCCCTCTGCAACTGGATCCTGGACTTCCTGACGGGCCGCCCCCAGGTGGTAAGGGTAGGTAACAACACATCTGCCACACTGATCCTCAACACGGGGGCCCCTCAGGGGTGCGTGCTCAGTCCCCTCCTGTACTCTCTGTTCACCCATGACTGCATGGCCAGGCACGACTCCAACACCATCATTAAGTTTGCAGACGAGACCTGGCCGTGTGGTGCCAGGACAACAACCTCTCCCTCAACGTGACCAAGACAAAGGAGATGATTGTGGACTACAGGAAAAAAAAGAGGACTGAGCACGCCCCCATTCTCATCGACGGGGCTGTAGTGGAACAGGTTGAGAGCTTCAAGTTCCTTGGTGTCCACATCACCAACGAACTATCATGGTCCAAACACACCAAGACAGTCGTGAAGAGGGCACGACAAAGCCTATTCCCCCTCAGGAGACTGAAAAAGATTTGGCATGGGTCCTCAGATCCTCAAAAAATTCTACAGCTGCACCATCGAGAGCATCCTGACTGGTTGCATCACCGCCTGGTATGGCAACTGCTTGGCCTCCGATCGCAAGGCACTACAGAGGGTAGTGCGTACGGCCCAGTACATCACTGGGGCCAAGCTTCCTGCCATCCAGAACCTCTATACCAGGTGGTGTCAGAGGAAGGCCCTCAAAATTGTCAAAGACTCCAGCCACCCTAGTCATAGACTGTTCTCTCTGCTACCGCACGGCAAGCGGTACCGGAGTGCCAAGTCTAGGTCCAAAAGACTTCTCAACAGCTTCTACCCCCAAGCCATAAGACTCCTGAACAGCTAATCATGGCTACCCGGACTATTTGCACTGCCCCCCACCCCCATCCTTTTTACGCTGCTGCTACTCTGTTAATTATTTATGCATAGTCACTTTAACTCTACCCACATGTACATATTACCTCAACTACCTCAACTAGCCGGTGCCCCCGCACATTGACTCTGCAACGGTACCCCCCTGTATATATAGCCTCCCTACTGTCACTTTATTTTACTTTTGACCCAAGTTAAACAATTTAAAGGCAACGCTACCAAATACTAATTGAGTGTATGTAAACTTTTGACCCACTGGGAATGTGATGAAAGACATTTCACATTCTTAAAATAAAGTGGTGATCCTAACTGACCTAAGACAGGGAATTCTTACTAGGATTAAATGTCAGGAATTGTGAAAAACTGAGTTTAAATGTATTTGGCTAAGGTGTATGTAAACTTCAGACTTCAACTGTAGATTGTAATATGTATTTTCTGGCTTGTCTTCCCCAGTGATTTGACCCCACGCACTCCTACTGCTTATTATGTGACTTGTTAAGCGCATTTCTACTCCCTGAAACTTTTCAGGCTTGCCATAACAAAGGGGTTGAATATTTACTGATTCAAGACATTTCAGCTTTTCATTTTTAATTACATTTGTAAAGACTTCGTAAAACATAATTCCATTTTGACATTATGGGGTATTGTGTGTAGGCCAGTGACCAAATAAATCTGAATTTTATGCATTTTAAATTCAGGCTTTAACATAACAAAATGTGGAAAAAGTCAAGGGGTGTGAATACTTTCTGAAGGCACTTTATATACCTAAGATCCGGCAAATTGAGAGCTCTCCACTAAAGTTTTACAAACAATAAAAACCTTGGGGCACAAGAAAATATTACAAAAAAGTTTGGTCCTTGGACACAGAGGGGTTAAACACTAAAGTTACCGTCCATCTAGTGAAGAGAGGAGAACCGGACAGCGGGAGCGTAGGCCAGCATCCGTCAACGAGAGAGGGAGAAGCCCTCCACGGTATTTAACAAGTGGAAGAAACAACCAGGGAGCTCCATCGGTCCACAAGAAATGCAGGCAGCCGGTGATGATGTAGTGGTAGCTAGGATAACTAGGATGCTGCTGGTAGAGTAGCTAGCTTAGCTAGCTGTACCGACTAGCTTGGCTAACTAGCAAGTCGTTCGTCTGTCCCTCGAGGATGATGACGAATCCGGTGAACCACACAATTAAACAAGAATAGCGAGTGAAAAGGATCTGGCTACACTCATACTGTCACTGACCATTACGCAAAAAGCAAATCGAACAATAAACTTCGGTGTCTCAACACTGTAACGAACTCCGTCGTTATTCCCCAACATCACCTCAGACCACTCTGCGCGTAACTGGACAATATGCTTGGTGCCAAACCGTACGTGGACACGGACAGTTCTGTACGGGGACGCGGACAGTTCCAGAACGCGGACATGAGCAGAGCCACACAATAAACTAAACCCAGTCTTTGCAGTCGGGTACATTAGTGATATTCTTTTTTTATTATGTCAAACAAAAATTGTTCGTTTTTTAAAACAATATTTTGAGATCTGGGCACGTATCCAAAAAGCGTCTCAGAGTAGAAAATTGGTCCTCTCTCTCCCCAGACAGACTAATTTTAGACCACTAACCCCTAAACAGAGATACAGCATGTTGGTTGTGGTTAACACAGTGACAACTAATTCTTGAATGTACATCTGCCTCACTCTCAGAGAAATAAGTAGTACTGCTAGGTTTTACACAGTAATAATATATATATCTGCCTCACTCTCAGAGAAATAAGTAGTACTGCTAGGTTTTACAGAGTCAAATGTAACAAATAACTACATTTTTTATAAAGAACTGTATACATGATACATTTGTAACATCAATATAAAAAATTGTTTAAAAAAATAAATCCAGAAATATGAGATCTGTATGTAAAACATTTACCTTTGAATTTAGCAGATGTTTTTGTCCAGGGCCTGGTATCCCAAAAGCATCTTAAGGCCAAGTTCATCATTAGAACCTTCGTAGGAGCATTGTTAAATCTCTGAGCTGTTTCCCAAAACCATCGTTATTAACGTTGCACTTGAAAACGCTCATATTCTAACACCTGCCTCAGACCACATGTAGAACAGCCAAGTGCGTCGTTAGATGCTTTTTTGCCCTCCCGCGTCACTTTATACACAGAAGATCTCCGCTAAACATAGAATCACATGGTTTATCCGTCTCTCTGTGACCGCAGATAAATTCAGAGCAAAGTTGACTACAAATACAAAGTTGCAAAACAAGGGACAAATTTGCTTCAAATGAAAACACAGATGACTGCATTAAAATATAAACAGTAGGCTATAGGCCTATTTCAATCATATTGGAATATATTCAATGTTCAATATATTTAGTTTTATTTCACTACTTGTAGACTACTGTCTGTAATTTGTCTCAATATATTTCATGATATGTAGCCTAACATGTGCGCAATGATGTGCCGAATCTGTGATTTAGTGCATTTTTATTGTGTAAGCATTAGAATAAACTACCTCAATATTTGCAGCCGTAGGTTATAATATCTTTCTTGAAGCTGATCCGTGGTCAGTATTGTGAAATAATTATAATGTTAAGGAAAGATTTTAATGGAGAAAACTGATTAGAGAGCAGCGCTCCCCTTCTTTCGATCCTATCAGTATCGATACATGCTCCGCCGGACGTGATACCTTGTCGTGCTGCTGATCCAGTTTCTACTGGTCTGCCTGCGGATATGGAACTCTGACCTGTTCACCGGACGTGCGACCTTGTCCCGAACCTGCTGTTTCGACCCTCTCTCTCTCTCTCTCTCTCCCTCTCCTTCTCTCTCTCTACAACACCTGCTGTCTTGACCTCTGAATGCTCGGCTATGAAAAGCCAACTGACATTTACTCCTGAGGTGCTGACGTGTTGCACCCTCTATAACCACAGTGATTATTAATTGACCCTGCTAGTCATCTATGAACATTTTAAAATCTTGAAAAACGATCTGGCCTTAATGGCCATATCCTCTTATAATCTCCACCCGGCACAGCCAGAAGAGGACTGGCCACCCCTCAGAGCCTGGTTCCTCTCTAGGTTTCTTCCTAGGTTCCTGCCTTTCTAGGGAGTTTTTCCTAGCCACCGTGCTTCTACATCTGCATTGCTTGCTCTTTGGGGTTTTAGACTGGGTTTCTATATGGTAAAGTGTACCACTGTTGTATTCGGCACATGTGAGAAATTCAATTTGATTTGATTTGAAGCTCATGCGCAGAAATACGTAATTGGGTCTAACGGTCGTCTTGTGCCGAACTGCACATGACAACTGCTGATGTAAAAAATGTCTTCTGAGAATACATATGAAGCAGACCAGGGTTTGGGGTTTGAGAAGTCAATGAGAGGTAAAAATGACTTCCTTAGTTATTCATTTTGAAAATGTTCTGTCTTAAGTAGTTTAACAAACTGACACATTTTCATGTTGGTCATAAACAACTTTATATCGAAGGAGTGCCTTTGATTTGACATCCAACACGTGCGGTTCGGCACAAGACGACCATTAGACACAATTACGTATTTCTGCGCATGAGCTTCAAATCAAATCAAATTGAATTTCTCACATGCGCTGAATACAACAGCTGTACACTTTACCGTGAAATGCTTACTAACGAGCCCTTTCCCAACAATGCAGTTAAAAACAAAGAAAAAGTAAATAGTAACACAATGAAATAATAATAATGAGGCTATAAGGAGTACCAGTACTGAGTCAATGCCCAGGGGTACCAGGTAGTTGAGGTAATAACTAGACTATATACAAGGAGTACCAGTACTGAGTCAATGTGCAGGGGTACCAGGTAGTTGAGGTAATAACTAGACTATATACAAGGAGTACCAGTACTGAGTCAATGTGCAGGGGTACCAGGTAGTTGAGGTAATAACTAGACTATATACAAGGAGTACCAGTACTGAGTCAATGTGCAGGGTACCAGGTAGTTGAGGTAATAACTAGACTATATACAAGGAGTACCAGTACTGAGTCAATGTGCAGGGGTACCAGGTAGTTGAGGTAATAACTAGACTATATACAAGGAGTACCAGTACTGAGTCAATGTGCAGGGGTACCAGGTAGTTGACGTAATAACTAGACTATATACAAGGAGTACCAGTACTGAGTCAATGTGCAGGGGTACCAGGTAGTTGGACGTAATAACTAGACTATATACAAGGAGTACCAGTACTGAGTCAATGTGCAGGGTACCAGGTTGTTGAGGTAATAACTAGACTATATATAAGGAGTACCAGTACTGAGTCAATGTGCAGGGTACCAGGTAGTTGAGGTAATAACTAGACTATATACAAGGAGTACCAGTACTGAGTCAATGTGCAGGGGTACCAGGTAGTTGAGGTAATAACTAGACTATATACAAGGAGTACCAGTACTGAGTCAATGTGCAGGGGTACCAGGTAGTTGAGGTAATAACTAGACTATATACAAGGAGTACCAGTACTGAGTCAATGTGCAGGGGTACCAGGTAGTTGACGTAATAACTAGACTATATACAAGGAGTACCAGTACTGAGTCAATGTGCAGGGTACCAGGTTGTTGAGGTAATAACTAGACTATATATAAGGAGTACCAGTACTGAGTCAATGTGCAGGGTACCAGGTAGTTGAGGTAATAACTAGACTATATACAAGGAGTACCAGTACTGAGTCAATGTGCAGGGGTACCAGGTAGTTGAGGTAATAACTAGACTATATACAAGGAGTACCAGTACTGAGTCAATGTGCAGGGGTACCAGGTAGTTGAGGTAATAACTAGACTATATACAAGGAGTACCAGTACTGAGTCAATGTGCAGGGTACCAGGTAGTTGAGGTAATAACTAGACTATATACAAGGAGTACCAGTACTGAGTCAATGTGCAGGGGTACCAGGTAGTTGAGGTAATAACTAGACTATATACAAGGAGTACCAGTACTGAGTCAATGTGCAGGGGTACCAGGTAGTTGACGTAATAACTAGACTATATACAAGGAGTACCAGTACTGAGTCAATGTGCAGGGGTACCAGGTAGTTGACGTAATAACTAGACTATATACAAGGAGTACCAGTACTGAGTCAATGTGCAGGGTACCAGGTTGTTGAGGTAATAACTAGACTATATATAAGGAGTACCAGTACTGAGTCAATGTGCAGGGTACCAGGTAGTTGAGGTAATAACTAGACTATATACAAGGAGTACCAGTACTGAGTCAATGTGCAGGGGTACCAGGTAGTTGAGGTAATAACTAGACTATATACAAGGAGTACCAGTACTGAGTCAATGTGCAGGGGTACCAGGTAGTTGAGGTAATAACTAGACTATATACAAGGAGTACCAGTACTGAGTCAATGTGCAGGGGTACCAGGTAGTTGACGTAATAACTAGACTATATACAAGGAGTACCAGTACTGAGTCAATGTGCAGGGTACCAGGTTGTTGAGGTAATAACTAGACTATATATAAGGAGTACCAGTACTGAGTCAATGTGCAGGGTACCAGGTAGTTGAGGTAATAACTAGACTATATACAAGGAGTACCAGTACTGAGTCAATGTGCAGGGGTACCAGGTATTTGAGGTAACATGTAGGTAGGGGTAAAAGTGACTAGGCAATCAGGATAGAGATTACATCTCCTCATCCAGGGAGTGCACACACACACACACACACACACACACACACACACACACACACACAGGGAGGGAATGTTGTGTTAGTTTAATATTGTTTTAGGACTATGAAAATGGAAAAAAGGATTAGCCTATGGATTATGAAAACACCAAAAATAAATGGGAAAATGGGAGAGGAGAAATGACTAGAGACAGTGTTGTTTAACTCACTGACCATGACCCATGAGTTCTTCTTACCTTTGTTCAGTAGAAAAGTCTCCCTCTCTAAAGTTTAGAGGTTGCATCCTAGACCGGTCACTCTTCATGGACACACAGCTGGGTACAGGGGAGGCTGGTCTCTCCTGCTTGATTGGGCTTCAACACAACAGAGACAAACATTACGTCTCGCATCTACTCTGAGCTCAGATGGGGAAACATAAGAAGAGTTTCATTACAAAACGCTATATATCCATTTTCAGAAATTTTCGTAAATTAGCTTCTATTGTTTAAAGAAATTATCAAATAAATGGTTGTGTTTTTTCACTAGCTAATCATGGCAAGGTGTTGTTCAATGACAGGCATGTGTTTGATTAAAATCAATCACTTAATGGCATCATTTCATTTTTTTGCAAAATGCTATATATCTAATTAACTCTCAGATAAATAAGTAGTACTGCTAGGTTTTACACAGTTAAATGTAACAAATAACTACATTTTTAATAAAGAACTGTACAAATGATACACTTGTGGCATCAATATTTAAATATTATAAATAATAATTCAATACAGTAATATGAGATCTGTATGTAAAACATTTACATTTGATATTTTAGTCATTTAGCAGATGTTTTTGTCCAGGGCCTGGTATCCCAAAAGCATCTTAAGGCCAAGTTCATCATTAGAACCTTCGTAGGAGCATTGTTAAATCTCTGAGCTGTTTCCCAAAACCATCGTTATTAACGTTGCACTTGAAAACGCTCATATTCTAACACCTGCCTCAGACCACTTGTAGAACAGCCAAGTGCGTCGTTAGATGCTTTTTTGCCCTCCCGCGTCACTTTATACACAGAAGATCTCCGCTAAACAAAGAATCACATGGTTTATCCGTCTCTCTGTGACCGCAGATAAATTCAGAACAAAGTTGACTACAAATACAAAGTTGCAAATGTCTTTGCAATTGATTCAAACAAGGGAAGTACACAAATGTGCTTCAAATGAAAACCGAGATGACTGCATTACAATATAAACAGCAGACTATAGGCCTATTTCAATCATATTGAAATACGTTTCATGTTCAATATATTTAGTTTTATTTTGCTACTTGTAGGCTACTGTCTGTAAATTGTCTCAATATATTTCATGATGTGTAGCCTAACATGTGCGCAATGATGTGCCGAATCTGTGATTTAGTGCATTTTTATTGGGTAAGCATTCGAATAAACTACCTCAATATTTGCAGCCGTAGGTAGTAATATCTTTCTAGAAGCTGATCCGTGGTCAGTATTGTGAAATAATTATAATGTTAAGGAATGATTTTAATGGAGAAAACTGATCCGAGAGCAGCGGTCCCCTTCTTTCGATCCTATCAATATCGATACATGCTCCACTGGACGTGATACCTTGTCGTGCTGCTGATCCAGTTTCTACTGGTCTGCCTGCGGATATGGCACTCTGACCTGTTCACCGGACGTGCGACCTTGTCCCGAACCTGCTGTTTCGACCCTCTCTCTCTCTCCCTCTCCTTCTCTCTCCCTACCACACCTGCTGTCTCGACCTCTGAATGCTCGGCTATGAAAAGCCAAATGACATTTACTCCTGAGGTGCTGACGTGTTGCACCCTCAATAACCACAGTGATTATTATTTGACCCTGCTGGTCATCTATGCACATTTGAAAATCTTGAAGAACGATCTGGCCTTAATGGCCATATCCTCTTATAATCTCCCCCCAGCACAGCCAGAAGAGGACTGGCCACCCCTCAGAGCCTGGTTCCTCTCTAGGTTTCTTCCTAGGTTCCTGCCTTTCTAGGGAGTTTTTCCTAGCCATCGTGCTTCTACATCTGCATTGCTTGCTCTTTGTGGTTTTAGACTGGGTTTCTATATAAGCACTTGGTGACAACTGCTGATGTAGAAAATGTCTTCTGGAAATACATATGAAGCAGACCAGGCCAGGGTTTGGGGTTTGAGAAGTCAATGAGAGATAAAAATGACTTCCTTAGTTGTTCATTTAGAAAATGTTCTGTCTTAAGTAGTTTAACAAACTGACACATTTTCATGTTGGTCAAAAACAACTTTATATTGAAGGAGTGCCTTTGATTTGACATCCAGCACATGTGCAGTTCGGCACAAGACGACCAATAATATATATCTGCCTCACTCTCAGAGAAATAAGTAGTACTGCTAGGTTTTACACAGTAATAATATATATATCTGCCTCACTCTCAGAGAAATAAGTAGTACTGCTAGGTTTTACACAGTAATAATATATATATCTGCCTCACTCTCAGAGAAATAAGTAGTACTGCTAGGTTTTACACAGTCAAATGTGACCAACCGGCTCGATTTTATGTAGCAAAATTTGAAATTGTTATTTTTACATTGGATAAAATTAGAGACTAAGCTAGAAAAAGGTATATCATACACTACAGTTGAGGAACAATGGGAAAGTAATTCTGCTTTGAAAGATGATAAACTTGTAACCTCACTTTTGAGAAGATGGCCTTTGAATGTTTTGGTTCACCTACTGGAGAGCTCTTCTTTATCTACAGTGGTGATACTTTGGCAGATAATGTCACCCATCTAATTAAATAGTATATATATATAGTGAACTAAATGTATGGTGTTTTTGGTTTATGTCAGTTTCATTGTTTGTTATGCTATAAATTGTTATTTTATGGTCGTAAGTGGTAAAATGAACTAGAAAATGTCATATTTTGCAATTCTGAGTAATTACTACTTTAGTTAGGATATTCTTTATTCAGTAGTACTGCAGTTACTAAATAATTCCAATAGATGGCAGCATAAGACCATGAATGACATTTCAGAAGGTTAGTTTAGTTTTCTCCCTGGATACACCACCACTCCCCCTCACAGGAAAACTCCTGCACACGCTTTTTACTGTCCCTTTCCACACTGCTAACGCAAGAGGAACGACTGAAAAAGCATTTAACAGATTACTGTGAAATAATATAATGATGATTAATGTTTATTATTAACTGTTTTTATGCTCATGTTTTGAAATTATACTTCATTACTATAACGATTATCAATAAGCCTGAACATTAATTTAGTCACCTCTGGTTGAGAAAAACATATTTTCCTAGTACATTCATTGTCAGATTCATCAACCAGCAGCGAGCACTCTGCCTTCTAGCACAAGTGAGGGGCATGTTGAGGTACATTTGCTAACCGGGAGGGTTGCATGATGTAATTTATTGGCGGGCTAGAAGACGCACTCTTGTCTTATCTATTCCGAGGTTGTTTAATCGCAATATTAGATATTTAAAAATGCATGTATACTAGGGTTGAGTTTGGAGCATCTGACTAGTGATTATTTACCCGGGGTTCAACACCTGCTATAGTCACTATTTAATTGCTCTTCCAAAAGCATCACAGGCCTAATACGAGATATATAGCTAGCTAAAGTAATGAGTGACCATTTCAGAGAATCATGGGACATATAGTATTTGGTTGCATGCTATTTTATGTTAATCATATTGCTGCTTGTAGCCTATAACTGATGCTTCGTGGTCTTATGCTGCAATCTGTTGGAAATATTTAGCAATTAAAAGTTAGTAATTCACTTACAGACGTTGGTGAGGCAGCTGAGAAATAAAGTGTATTAGATCAGTCTCAAACCTGCCCCACGCCAATTGCTGGACTTTCACACAGAGGTTACTAGGTCACCCAATTCAAACCACATTTGAAAAATAAAACAAATGTGTCTTATTTATCAAGTGTTCTGTTTTGCAATTATACATATAATAAACAACAACAAAATAATCAAAACGCTATTTAATAATATAATTGTATTTACCAAGATCATATTATTACTAATAGTTTCTAAAAGTGTTCTAGGCTACCCTACCCTAGAATTAGGGGTTAGGGTTACGGCTAAAATAGGTTATAAGTTGGGTAAGAGTTTCTGTATAGCACTTTGTGACATCTGCTGGTGTGAAAAGGGCTTTATAAATACATTTGATTGATTGTTAGGTTTAGGGTTTTTATGGCAAAAAACAGTATGGGTTTATGGCACTCTTGCTCCTCCTTGTGGCCGTATGTGGGTACTACATAACTCATTCAATACATTTACATTTTAGTCATTTAGCAGACGCTCTTACCCAGAGCGACTTACAGTTAGTGAGTGCATACATTATTTATTAATTTTTTCATACTGGCCCCCAGTGGAAAGCAAACACACAACCCTGGCGTTGCAAACGCCATGCTCTACTAACTGAGCTACATCCCTGCCGACCCCATGGGTCTCCCTGTCGCGGCCGGCTACGACAGAGCCTGGATTCGAACCAGGATCTCTAGACCACTGCACCACTCGGGAGACCTGACACTTCATGACACTTGCTAGGCTCATAATCTGAGATAGCAACTGCGTCAGATCTACAAATCCATTAGCTAGACCACCCGATTAGACAACAATCACCCCATTATACCCATTTGGTTTGCAACTCAGTGAACCTGCGCATCATTCGCTCAATTTGATGCCTACGAACAAAGATTTCGATGCATATCAAATTACCCAGCAGCCATTTAGAAACAACAAGTCCTCCAAAAAATGGTTATTTCTTAATTAAAAAATGTATTCTGGCTGTTTAAATCGGCCACATCTTGAAAAAGACGATAGGGACATGCGTTTTGTTTAGATTGTACACTTTTCTCTTAAAACAAATATGTTTAACCATGACCAGAAAATGTTTAATGTTTGATGGCTATCCGCCAGCCATCGCCTCTTAAACTATATCTCACCTCACTATTGGTGACCACAACATGTACTCAGGTGAACAGAGTGCGCGCTCACCAAGTAGCCGTAACCTTGTTAATAATCAGTTACCTGAGGTAAACCTACAGGGTTAACGCGCACCAAGTAGCCATAACCTTGTTAATAATAAGTTACCTGAGGTAAACCTACAGGGTTAACGCAGGCAGGTCTCATTGATAACAATAGTGAAGCTGGCATTGTGACGCAGAACAATGGGCTGGGAATAGAACGTTCTGAAGGTGAGTCGGTGCCACGGAGCTCAATAGAATTAATAGGAGCTGGTAGGGTGAAAAATACCCTAAATTAAGGCCTGTTGTTTCGCGATTACTTCATAACCAGGGACGTAAGGTAATATTATGAAACTGGGCTCCATTGCGGATGCAATTAACTAGTTTTTATCAGAAATAAATGTTGTAAAAAGGTCACTTGAGGCGCCCGAAAATAATATTCAAAAGTTCAGTCCTTTGACACAGAGGGGTTAAACACTAAAGTTACCGTCCATCTAGTGAAGAGAGGAGAACCGGACAGAGGGAGCGTAGCCAGCATCCGTCAACGAGAGAGGGAGAAGCCCTCCACGGTATTTAACAGGTGGAAGAAACAACCAGGGAGCTCCATCGGTCCACAAGAAATGCAGGCAGCCGGTGATGATGTAGTGGTAGCTAGGATAACTAGGATGCTGCTGGTAAAGAGTAGCTAGCTTAGCTAGCTGTACCGACTAGCTTGGATAGCTAGCAGGTCGTTCGTCTGTCCCTCGAGAATGATGACGAATCCGGTGAACCACAAGATGAAACAAGGATAGCGAGTGAAAAGGATCTGGCTACACTCATACTGTCACTGACCATTACGCAAAAAAAGCAAATTGAACAATAAACTTCGGTGTCTCAACACTAACAAACTCCGTCGTTGTTCCCCAAGATCACCTCAGACCACTCTGCGCGTAACTGGACAATATGCTTGGCGCCAAACCGTACGTGGACGCGGACAGTTCTGTACGGGGACGCGGACAGTTTCAGAACGCGGACATGAGCAGTGCCACACAATAAACTAAAAGCAGTCTTTAAAGTCGGGTACATTAGTAATATTCTTTTTTTATTATGTCAAACAAAAGAAAATCGTTTTTTAAAACAATATTTTGAGATCTGGGCACGTATCCAAAAAGCGTCTCAGAGTAGTAAAATTGGTCCTCTCTCTCCCCAGATAGACTCATTTAATACTGGGTCGTTACAATATTTTGAGATCTGGGCCCATATCCAAAAAGCGTCTCAGAGTAGAAAATGTGTCGTATAAGTGCTGAGAATAAAGCCATTTTAGTCCTACTCTTATGGGTATAAATTAAAGCTATGCATGAAGCCTCTTTATTCATAAGCGTCCCACCTAGTTGGCAGATATTTAGGACACCTCATGAGCTGTCCTAACCAGTTAAGAGGTACCAGCAGGTGTCTTGATAATAGAAACATGCAGCGAGTCAGTGGTTCCTGTGCAACATGTAGTTGCTTTGGAGCAGTGGTGACCTGTCATTCAGGGCAGAGCCCCACCTGTTTAGCAGATGCTCTTACCCAGAGCGATTTACAGTAAGTGCATTCATCTTAAGATAGCTAGGTGAGACAACCAGATAATACAGTCAAATATACAGGATACGAAAATTCAATTTCAGCTAAACAATGGATAAATAGCGTTTTGCAATAAAAATAATAATAATTATATACATCTAAAATCTATTAATTAAACATCTGAGAACAGTAATATTGAAGGTACCCATAAGCAACCATTTCTGATTAAAAAACACATGTGAAAAATTGTGGAAATGGCATTTAGGAAAAAAACTCTTAATAATTCTTAAACAAAATTGTCATCTCACCTCTTAGCTTTGGTGTCATGTTCCCCAGAGAGACTCATTTTAGAGGCAGGGCCCCCCTCCTCTCTCTCCCCAGAGAGACTCATTTTAGATGCAAGGCCCCCCTTTTCTCTCTCCCCAGAGAGACTCATTTTAGAGGCAGGGACCCCCTCCTCTCTCTCCCCAGAGAGACTCATTTTAGAGGCAGGGCCCCCCTCCTCTCTCTCCCCAGAGAGACTCATTTTAGAGGCAGGGCCCCCCTCCTCTCTCTCCCCAGAGAGACTCATTTTAGACCACTGACCCCTAAACAGAGATCCAACATGTTGGTTGTAGTTAACAAAGTAATTCTTGAATGTGAATTGTTATCTTTTATTAATTATCTCTTACAAAACATTTACTAACAGACATATCGAAACAGTCAGGCGATTTAATGCAATCACATGAATATGTAGTTGTGACATCTCTTCTCCATGGTAACTGTCAATAATAATAATAAGTCACTATTTGTTAAGGTAGTTATAGACAGTGCAGCAACACAAGGCCATGTCTCACACTTATTTGTATTCATTAAAAGTCGGCCATTTCTTATTTTTGAATCTGTTCTTTTCTAAACGTATCTGAGAATGTAGACAGAAGGACTAAAACGGGCTTTTGGGGGTTTGGGGGGTCAGTGATCTATACAGAATTTTTTTTTGCAACAATTAAGAGATTTTATATTATTTAAAGTAGGCTAGGTTATAATGTATAACAGTTTTGTTGTTATTGTGTAAAGCAGATCAAGGTCTATACCTCAGCAAGTGGCGACCTGTCATTCAGGGCAGGTGGCCTTTCCTGTTTTGCATGTTATTGTGGCATTAATACATGTCACATATCAGTTTGCTAACAATGTAAAAAAGATATACACTACCGGTCAAAAGTTTGGACACACCTACTCATTCAAGGGTTTGTCTTTATATTTACTATTTTCTACATTGTAGAATAATAGTGAAGACATCAAAACTATGAAATAACACATATGGTATCATGTAGTAACCAAAAAAGTGTTAAACAAATCAAAATATATTTTATATTTGAGATTCTTCAAATAGCCACCCTTTGCCTTGATGACAGCTTTGCACACTCTTGGCATTCTCTCAACCAGCGACCCGTCATTCAGGGCAGGTGGCCTTTCCTGTTTTGCATGTTATTTTGGCATTAATACATGTCACATATCAGTTTGCAAAAAATGTCATTGAGTTAATCATTGAGTTAATAAAGCCGCAAAAAAACATGGTCTCTTTTTTGTTTTCTTGAGTAAGGCAGCTCCAAAATGCAGGTGTTTCAGCCTAGCTCAGTGCTTTCTGTGGTGGTGGGGCAAGCCAGAAGAAAATACAGAGCGTTGCTTCGTGATTGGCTCAGTGTTCTGTCACTCATGGGGACATTAGGGTAGAGCTAGAAAATTCAAGCCCCTTCGGTGCTGCCACAGACTTACATTAGAAGTGCCCATCCAAGAAGGTCATTGGCCACAGATAAAATGACATCAAATCACATTATATCTACAGTAGCTTTGATTGGACTGATCAGGTCAACATCATACTTTCAAAATCTTAGCTAGCAGTCATCATCGTGAATCAAGTCGGCAATCTACAGGCAAATCCTTTTTAATCCTTGTCATATGAAGATAAATATTGAAGAGAAATGATAGGACAGCTGTTGGGACTCTGCTGTTGGGACTCTGCTGTAAAGACTCTGCTGATGGGACTCTGCTGTTGGGACTCTGCTGTTGGGACTCTGCTGTTGGGACTCTGCTTTATGTAGGCCCTAACAGTTTGTGGGCACCGTTTGTCACCGTTATAGTGCAATGAATGTATTGTTTAGTGTTGTGTTGTGGAGTGGCTTTGCTGGCATGCATCCCCCTTTATTTATGTTTTGCCCTACCAAGATTGACATGCTAAAATCCCCACTGACCTCAGCTATAGCCTAGATGACCAGCCTAAACCTGTTCAGATCAGTTCCCATAACGTTATAACAGTAACAGTAGCAGGAGCCTAGTCCTGATACAGATGGAGGTCTATACCTCAGCTATAGCCTACATATCCTAGATGACCAGCCTAAACCTGTTCAGATCAGTTCCCATAACGTTATAGACCTAACAGTAGCAGGACAGAGCTTGTAGCCTAGGCATGGTATTTTACACACCATTTCAAACGGAGACCATCAGGTTTGTCAACATGATATGTGATCATAGCTCAAACCTATTCTGACTATTGAATGTCTGACGTCGACCTAACCTTATAATAGTTTGTAGTTTAGCCAAGACCTACGAGAGTCTGCCCGTCTTTCCTACATATCAACACATTTATCCGACTTCTAATGTTACCGAAATATGTGCCACAGTTTCAACAGCCATTGTGTAACTGCGTAGGCTACACACTTACTTTCACGTTCATATGAGGAAATCACATAACTTCTTACAGTCGCTGGTGCAGCCGCCTGTTCTCTTGCAGATGAAGTAGCTTTCATAGGGAACTCATTCAACCAGCCTAAACAACAGTAAATAAAATATGTCAAATGGTCAAAAGTCAATCCTGATATAGCCATGTACATCAAAGAGAGGTGTATTGCTACAGATGTAGGATCTTAATTTTAGCCAGTTTGCTACAGCAGGAAAATAATCCTGCAGCAACAGGACATTTTTATTATTATGGGAATGGCCGGCAGGGATGTAGCTCAGTTGGTAGAGCATGGCATTTGCAACGCCAGGGTTGTGGGTTCGATTCCAGTATAATAAAAAAAAGTATGCACTCGCAATGTATGTAAGTCGCTCTGAATAAGAGCGTCTGCTAAATGACTAAAATGTAAAAAATCACCATGTAGAATTATGTGTACAGATGTAGGATCTTAATTTGATCACCGCCCACTGCAGAATAACTTTCCCTCAACGCAGTAAATGTAAAACTTGTAGTGTATTTGAGGTTTTAAAAGGCTTATGAAGTTTGTAATTTCCACTTAGAAATGGCAGACTTAAGTTTCCCTTACTAGAAATGTATCAACCGCTACAAAAATGTCCATTAATTATAATTCACATTTCCTGTTGCTGCAGGAATATTTTCCTGCTGTAGCAAACTGGCTCAAATTAAGATCCTACAAATGTACATGCAAATGTACTTGGCGAATAAAGGTGATTCTGATTCTGCAAAGGTTGAGTCTCTAGATTCCCTTGCTGCTCTGGGGAAATAATGAAATGGAAATCATGGGCGATTTAAACTGGGACTGGTTATCTCCAAACTTTGAGACCATGTCATTTGTTATATTTCACTCAATTGATAAAGGAAGCTAGAAGGCTGAACCCAGAAGACAACTTTAAATCAAAACTTACTGATATTATCCTAAAATCCTTTCACTCATATTGTTGTGTCTCTTTGTTCAACGGACGTCGGGTAGCCTGTGATATTAATATTGTAGCAAACAGCGGGGCAGGGAAGTGAACCCAGGTTGCACTTGTAAAAAGGCAAACAACCTACGCATCGCGCCATTGGCGCCAATTGGGTTACTTGGTTGGAATTGCATCATAGTACATGGGAATAATGATGCATTTTATTTAGTAAAGTGGTTTCTTGCATCAAACACAACAACATTTTCAGTCACCTCCTCCTTGTGTGAAGGACAAGTAGATAAACAGGTTAATGTCAAGCTCTGCATGTTTTTGGAATGTCTCATGGAATGTAGGCTTACATTGAACACCACACATTGGCTGCTACTGTAGGCTGAATGATATAACAGCTATTTCCATGTTAAATGTTATTGGAGGCCTTTTTTACATTATGATCAAGTAGCCTACTTGGTCTCTGTCTAAACTGTAACTTAAAGTGGGTACAGCCTCAGTGTTCACAGTAAACTCACGCCGGAAGTTGCACAGATCGCTACACTATAGTAGAACTATGATACAATTACATTTATCATACGAAACGGGAAATGTAGAACTATGACGAATGAATATTGATGTATTGAATTCACAGGAGGTTGGTGGCACCTTAATTGGGGGAGGACGGGCTTGTGGTAATGGCTGGAGCGGAATAGGTGGAATGGTATCATTAATATGAGCCGTCCTCTCCTCAGCAACCTCCACTGATTGAATTTGACTTGCCCACGTCCAGTTAGCGCCATTTTGTATGATTAAACTGTCAAGTCATTATATATTTTCCGTTCTGCTGAGAGCACCTTCCTGATGACTGGCACTCTGTGCATTCCTATGGATGAGGCCTGAGCTGGAATGTGAAGCTAACTGAAGCTAGCTTTAGAAAACCAGTATATCTAGCTAGCATCATAGTCCACCCCTCAGGCTAAGTTCAGGTTACAGCATCAGGCAGACATCAACAGCCGAGTTGTAGGCTACTACCTGGGTCGTATTCATTAGTTTACACAGCAGCCAACAGTTTTGCAACAATGCATAAACAGTTTACTCCAAACGCTGTACAACGTGACCTAAACGGTTTCTGTTGCCAAACGTTTTTCTACGGTGGGCACAAATGAACACACACAACCTGTTTTGAGGAAGTGTAAATTGTTGTTAGTCTTTCCACAGTATTTATTTGTCTCTCTTTCACACAACATACCTTCCTGAGTGAAAAGCGTTAACAGTAGATTAGAAAGAGAAAATGTTAGTTGCTTGTTGTGTTTTAAGCCTGTTTTGAGAAGACAAGTCTATAGACCTATGATACAGTACACTCTTAGAAAAAAGAGTTCCAAAAGGGTCCTCTGGCTGTCCCCATAGGAGAACGATTTTGGGTTCCAGGTAGAACCCTTCTGGCTTCCATGTAGAACCCTCTGTGGAAAGGATTCTTCATGGAACCCAAAAGGGTTCCACCTAGGACCAAAAAGGGTTCTATGAAGGGTTCTCCTATGGGGACAGCCAAAGAACCCTTTTAGATTCTAGATAGTGTAGGAGCGATCACCCTGGGGCACATAGATGGAAACAGAACGAATTCACCCCACGCATCTAATTTATATCCAAAACATTTTAAGGAGAGTAGGCCTATTATAACACTGTCCACAAAACATATCATCAACTATATGAATACACATAACAATATCATCAACTATATGAATACACATAACAATATCATCAACTATATTAATACACATAACAATATCATCAACTATATTAATACACATAACAATATCATCAACTATATGAATACACATAACAATATCATCAACTATATGAATACACATAACAATATCATCAACTATATGAATACACATAACAATATCATCAACTATATTAATACACATATCAATATCATCAACTATATTATTACACATAACAATATCATCAACTATATTATTACACATAACAATATCATCAACTATATTATTACACATAACAATATCATAAACTATATGAATACACATAACAATATCATCAACTATATTAATACACATAACAATATCATCAACTATATGAATACACATAACAATATCATCAACTATATGAATACACATAACAATATCATCAACTACATTAATACACATAACAATATCATCAACTATATTAATACACATAACAATATCATCAACTATATTAATACACATAACAATATCATCAACTATATTAATATCATAACAATATCATCAACTATATGAATACACATAACAATATCATCAACTACATTAATACACATAACAATCGTCGTCTTACCTTTTATATGTCTCTCAATAGAAGTAGAGTCTGGAATGATCATTCGGTGGTGGAAAGTTCCTTTAGTTTGTTCTGCTCATTTCCATATCAGGTTCTACCTGTTCTCTCTCCCACTCCCTGTCTCTTTATAGCTCTTACAATGTGCCTTGGCATACATTCTACAAGTGTCTGGAACTCCAAATGTAGTTCTGATTTAGTGTTCCAAATGAAAACAATTTGATTAAACTGGTTAATATGGTTAAAATACATTAAGACTGAGTAATGCTGTGATTGTTTTTATTGTTTTGTATTGAAATGTTTGACTGTATTTTCCCTATGTCCTTTCAATATAGGAACAATTTGTGAAATGACAGCCTTCTGTAAATATGGACAAAAGTCTATGGATTAATTTGATGGTATGTGTCTTGCAACATTATGTAAAATTACAGGTTGAGAAACACTGCATCTTCCTAGGTGCATATGTGAGAAGGAACGCAAACTGTCTCCCTATGTGTGCCATCCCTAAACATCAAGTGTTTGTGGTTCATTAAAATGTTTATTGTCAAGGTTGAAAAAAGAAAAAAGAAGAAAATAAAAGTGTCTGGAACTCTATTGGAGGGATGTGACATCATTCTTCCACAAGAAATTCCATAATTTAGTGTTTTGTTGATGGTTGTCTTCAATTGGGTTGAGACCTGGTGACTGAGACGGCCATGGCATATTGTGAAACATCAGCAAGTTCAGCAATCTTCATTACTGAAGCTCCTGCCAAACGTGCCCCAACAATCATCAATCGTTAAGCTCTTCCTGAGCAGGGTTGCAGTCTCTCTTCGTAACAGCTCCTCTCTCCCCAGGGGTAGCAGCTCCTCTCTCCCCAGGGGTAGCAGCTCCTCTCTCCCCAGGGGTATCAGCTCCTCTCTCCCCAGGGGTATCAGCTCCTCTCTCCCCAGGGTAGCAGCTCCTCTCTCCCCAGGGGGTATCAGCTCCTCTCTCCCCAGGGGTAGCAGCTCCTCTCTCCCCAGGGGTAGCAGCTCCCTCTCTCCCCAGGGGTAACAGCCCCTCTCTCTCCCCAGGGGTAGCAACTCCTGTCTCCCCAGGGGTAGCAGCTCCTCTCTCCCCCAGGGTAACAGCTCCTCTCTCTCCAGGGGTAGCAGCTCCTCTCTCCCCAGGGGTAACAGCTCCTCTCTCCCCAGGGGTATCAGCTCCTCTCTCCATGGGTAGCAACTCTCTCTCTCTCTCTCTCTCTCTCTCTCTCTCTCTCTCTCTCTCTCTCACTCTGGCTCTCTCACTCTCTCTCCTCACTCTCTCTCTCTCTCTCTCTCTCTCTCTCTCTCTCTCTCTCTCTCTCTCTCTCTCTCTCTCTCTCTCTCTCTCTCTCTCTCTCTCTCTCTCTCTCTGCAGTAATTAGAATCCCTATATCAGCTTTTAGTGATAGTCTACTGTGTGTTCTCCCGTCCTCTGTCTCTCTCCATCACTTTCTCT
Source organism: Coregonus clupeaformis (assembly GCF_020615455.1). Taxonomy (NCBI): domain Eukaryota; kingdom Metazoa; phylum Chordata; class Actinopteri; order Salmoniformes; family Salmonidae; genus Coregonus; species Coregonus clupeaformis. The sequence goes on along the minus strand of NW_025533752.1, from coordinate 430,143 downwards.
GTGTCGTCTATTGATGTCTTTCATCTTGTCTGGTGTCTCTCTCCATCATATCCTATTCTTCTGTTGCTGTTTCTATGTCTTGTCTGGTGTCTCTCTCCATCATATCCTATTCTTCTGTTGCTGTCTCTGTGTCTTGTCTGGTGTCTCTCTCCATCATATCATATTCTTCTGTTGCTGTCTCTGTGTCTTGTCTGGTGTCTCTCTCCATCATATCATATTCTTCTGTTGCTGTCTCTGTGTCTTGTCTGATGTCTCTCTCCATCATATCATATTCTTCTGTTGCTGTCTCTATGTCTTGTCTGGTGTCTCTCTCCATCATATCCTATTCTTCTGTTGCTGTCTCTGTGTCTTGTCTGGTGTCTCTCTCCATCATATCATATTCTTCTGTTGCTGTCTCTGTGTCTTGTCTGGTGTCTCTCTCCATAATATCCTATTCTTCTGTTGCTGTCTCTGTGTCTTGTCTGATGACTCTCTCCATCATATCATATTCTTCTGTTGCTGTCTCTGTGTCTTGTCTGGTGTCTCTCTCCATCATATCATATTATTCTGTTGCTGTCTCTGTGTCTTGTCTGATGTCTCTCTCCATCATATCCTATTCTTCTGTTGCTGTCTCTGTGTCTTGTCTGGTGTCTCTCTCCATCATATCCTATTCTTCTGTTGCTGTCTCTGTGTCTTGTCTGGTGTCTCTCTCCATCATATCCTATTCTTCTGTTGCTGTCTGTCACGCCCTGGCTCTGGGGACTCTCATATGTTGAGCCAGGGTGTGTAGAGTCTATGTTTTGTGTTCTATGTTTCAGTTTCTAGTTCATGTGTTTCTATGTTGGCCGGGGTGGTTCTCAATCAGAGGCAACGTGAATCAGCTGTTGCTTGTTGTCTCTGATTGGGAACCATACTTAGGCAGCCGTTTGGGCAGTTGTGTTTTGTGGGATCTTGTTCCGTGTTGGTTTGTTTGTTAACCGAGGACTTCACGTTTCGTTTTGTTGTCTGTACCGTGTTGTATAGTACACTATTAAAGTAAGATGTACGCATATCACGCTGCGCCTTGGTCCACTCCTTTCGACAATCGTGACACTGTCTCTGTGTCTTGTCTGGTGTCTCTCTCCATCATATCCTATTCTTCTGTTGCTGTCTCTGTGTCTTGTCTGGTGTCTCTCTCCATCATATCCTATTCTTCTGTTGTTGTCTCTGTGTCTTGTCTGATGTCTCTCTTTAGTTTTGCAATCCAAATTTGGAGCTATTGGAATTGTAACATGTTGTCCCATGTACATGGTGTAATTTACTGATGGTCCCTAATTAACCCCATAGGGATATCCAAAGTCAACCCAAATTTACCCCAGGCATTACGATTGGGTCGGGTGCAGTTGCATTCTGAATGGATTATTACTTGGTGTGGGCATGTGGGCAACCTTCATTTACATTGTGATGCAGTCACAACCACAAGTCTCACTAAACTCAGTTTTGGACAAGACTGACTTTATGACCAAAATTATCCAACATTTTTCAGCAGAATTGTGCCATGTTTATTCTGGTGATAACTGGATCACTGGCTGTCTCATGGAGTGTGTGAGGGTGAGTGTCATGGTCGGGATGGCCTGAACTCAGAGCCTGATAGAATACCAAGGAAAACCATAGTAACTGCAGTAGAACATGGTGGAACAAAGCCAGATGGCAGTAACCTCACTTACTGCTGTTTCCTTGGTTTTTACTGGGATTTTGTAGTTACAGCAAATTTGACCCTCCATTTTCTCTGAAACAGAAGATAATTGAACCAGGACACTTTGTCACAAGATATAACAGATACTACGAAGCCTGATTTAGGTCTGAACTCATCTTTGACCAAATGTGTAGAAGTAGTTTGTAATTGTACGGCAGAATAGCTGTGCACATAATCCTAATACCTCTTCATGGACTACATTTGAACACTTGAACAGTGTCTTCTTTTAGGGCGTGAACTGGTATGGTAAGATTACCTAGTGGGGCCAGTAACTGAAAGGTTGCTGGTTCAAATACCTGAGCCGTCAAGGTAAAAATCTGTCTGTGCCCTTAAGCAAGGCACTTACACCTGATTTGCTCCAGGGGACGCCGTACTACTATGACCCTGTAAAACAACACATTTCACTGCATCTATCCGGTGTCTGTGACAATACATTTACAAAAATATTTTTATTTATTTATTATAACAGTTAATTTAACAATGCTGGTTATAAATCTTGTTGACATTCATCCAAGGACGCCTTGACTTGCATTACACTCTCACTCCAGAAAAATATTCTCATGAAATCATATGACTCATAGTTAGAGAAAAGGATTCCTGTAAATGCGGCCTGCTACAAGCAGGAAACCAGTTATGGATGTGTGATCTATCTTGGCATCTTTTTGGGGTAACCACATTGGAACATTCCAACATTCATCTTTAAGGACATGAACTGGCAGAACAGGTTTCAGCAAAGTATGGAGTCATTGTTTTCAGGAAGGTGTCTCCATGGCGATAGGAGGGACAGGAGGCAGACTAAGGGCAAGGGAAGCCACCTGAACTACTGCCCTACTAAGGCAAAGAGCAGTCTATGCAAACAGTGAATCTGAGAAAAATGGCTTTAAAGTTGGGTTTTTTGGTCCATGCATATCAACCATGACCACTGATCTGACCTATGACCCCTTAAATGCTGATACTGCACTCTGCCTTTTTATGACCTTAAACAAGCAAAGTGCAGTATGTAGAAATCTAAATGTGTTTATCCAGCTTTCTTGTTGTTTTTCTGTTTGATTGAAACAGTTTGAGAGTTGTAACTATATTCCAACTGTATTTAATGCTGTTATGTAGTCGTGTTTTCATGTTTTCAATGTTGTATTGGAGTAGGCCTAACCCTCACCAATATTTATGTTGATGGAGAGAGACACCAGACAAGACATAGAGACAGCAACAGAAGAATAGGATATGATGGAGAGAGACACCAGACAAGACATAGAGACAGCAACAGAAGAATAGGATATGATGGAGAGAGACACCAGACAAGACACAGAGACAGCAACAGAAGAATAGGATATGATGGAGAGAGACACCAGACAAGACACAGAGACAGCAACAGAAGTATAGGATATTATGGAGAGAGACACCAGACAAGACACAGAGACAGCAACAGAAGAATAGGATATGATGGAGAGAGGAACCAGACAAGACACAGAGACAGCAACAGAAGAATAGGATATGATGGAGAGAGACAGAACAGGCCATAACAGAATAAAATAGACACAGGAGACAGTAACAAACTGGAACCTGAGACAGCAACAGACAAGACACAGATAGCAACATTCAATTTACAGACAGCAACAGACAGGACACAGACAGCAACAGACAAGACACAGAGAAAGTGACAGAAGAGGGCAGATGGAGAGAGAACCAAGGTTGGTTGAGCAGAAGAGGGCAGACAAGAGAGACAGCAACAGAAGAAGGCAGACAAGAGAGACAGCAACAGAAGAGGGGAGACAAGAGAGACAGCAGCAGAAGAAGGCAGACAAGAGAGACAGCAACAGAAGAGGGGAGACAAGAGAGACAAGAGAGACAGTAACAGAAGAGGGGAGACAAGAGAGACAGCAACAGAAGAGGGGAGACAAGAGAGACAGCAACAGAAGAGGGGAGACAAGAGAGACAGCAACAGAAGAGGTTAGACAAGAGAGACAGCAACAGAAGAGGGGAGACAAGAGAGACAGTAACAGAAGGGGGCAGACAAGAGAGACAGCAACAGAAGAGGGGAGACAAGAGAGACAGCAACAGAAGGGGGGAGACAAGAGAGACAGCAACAGAAGGGGGGAGACAAGAGAGACAGCAACAGAAGGGGGCAGACAAGAGAGACAGCAACAGAAGGGGGCAGACAAGAGAGACAGCAACAGAAGGGGGGAGACAAGAGAGACAGCAACAGAAGAGGGGAGACAAGAGAGACAACAACAGAAGAGGGCAGACAAGAGAGACAGCAACAGAAGAGGGGAGACAAGAGAGACAGCAACAGAAGAGGGGAGACAAGAGAGACAGCAACAGAAGGGGGGCAGACAAGAGAGACAGCAACAGAAGGGGGAGACAAGAGAGACAGCAACAGAAGGGGGGGAGACAAGAGAGACAGCAACAGAAGGGGGGAGACAAGAGAGACAACAACAGAAGAGGGCAGACAAGAGAGACAGCAACAGAAGAGGGTCAACAAGAGAGACAGCAACAGAAGGGGGGAGACAAGAGAGACAGCAACAGAAGAGGGGAGACAAGAGACAGCAACAGAAGAGGGCAGACAAGAGAGACAGCAACAGAAGGGGGCAGACAAGAGAGACAGCAACAGAAGGGGGGAGACAAGAGAGACAGCAACAGAAGAGGGGAGACAAGAGACAGCAACAGAAGAGGGCAGACAAGAGAGACAGCAACAGAAGAGGGGAGACAAGAGAGACAGCAACAGAAGAGGGGAGACAAGAGAGACAGCAACAGAAGAGGGGAGACAAGAGAGACAGCAACAGAAGAGGGGAGACAAGAGATACAGCAACAGAAGGGGGGAGACAAGAGAGACAGCAACAGAAGAGGGAAGACAAGAGAGACAGCAACAGAAGACAGAGAAAGTAATGGAGAGAGGCAGAGGAGGGGAGATCAGACAGTAGACTATCACTAAAAGCTGCTCTATAGATTATAATTACTGCACAGTGAGTGTGTGTGTGTGTGTGGTGGGGGGGTATGTGTGTCTGTGAGTGTGTGTGTGTGAGGGGGGTATGTGTGTGTGTGTGTGTCTGTGAGTGTGTGTGTGTGAGAGAGAGAGTAAATAATGGTAAAACAGCATTATAATGATAGTCATACAATGTCAAATATTTCTTAAGTATAAACATTCTCCATGATGAAATAATCTTAGGCCTACTATAATACAACATTGAAAACATGAAAACACGACTACATAACACCATTAAATACAGTTGGAAGGTAGTAACAACTATCAAACAGTTTCCATCAAACAGATAAACAACAAGAAAGTTGGATCGAACATATTTAGATTTCTTGATGCTGCACTTTGCCGTTGCATTACCCATATACTTGTTTAAGGTCATACAAAGGCAGAGTTCAGTATCAGCATTTTAGGGGTTATAGGTCAGATCAGTGGTTATGGTTGATATGCACGGA
>NW_025533752.1:320000-420000 GCF_020615455.1 Coregonus clupeaformis | reverse complement strand
ATGTGTTCTGTTTCTTTGTTTGGGTTTCTAGGTTGTCTGTTTCTATGTTTGCCTGTGTGACTCCCAATCAGAGGCAACGAGTGTCAGCTGTCGGCTGGTTGTCTCTGATTGGGAGCCATATTTAATCTGTATGTTTTCCCTTGGGTGTTGTGGGTTTTTGTTCCTTGTCGGTCTTTGTCACCGTGGACTTCACGAGTCGTTTATTGTTTTGGTTTTTGTGCTTTAATATAATAAAGTATGATGTTCGCTCAACACGCTGTGCATTGGTCTACTCACTCCTACGACGGTCGTGACAGAAAAACCCACCATACAACGACCAAGCAGCGTGTCCAGGAACACACGCAGGAGGTGGCGCTGGTGGATGTCCTCCTCGGTTGGGGGCAGATTACCGAGGAGGAGGCCGTCCGGTACCGGAGGGCTATGAAGGGGGAGACCCAGGCAGGAGAGGAGCAGCGGCGTCAGCAGTGCCATCGTCAGACGGACGAGAGGCACCCCCAATTTTTTTAGGGGGCACACGGCGTGGGTGACTGGGCAGCAGGAGGCTGCCACAGGGCGAAATAGGAGACGAGGAGAGAAGGCCACCGGGTTACGGGAGCCATTGGCGAGAGGAGGGAAGGAAGTCGTAGAGGCACGGCGAGAGGTACTGAGGTGTATTGCCAGTCCGGTCCGGCCCGTTCCTGATCCCCGTTTAAAGCCAGTGGTGTGTGTTCCCAGTACGGTCCGGCCTGTCCCTGCTCCACGCACCAAGCCTACGGTGTGCATCGCCAGCCCAGCCCGGCCTGTCCCTGCTCCACGCACCAAGCCTACGGTGTGCGTCGCCAGCCCAGTCCGGCCTGTCCCTGCTCCACGCACCAAGCCTACGGTGTGCGTCGACAGCCCAGCCCGGCCTGTCCCTGCTCCACGCACCAAACCTACGGTGTGCGTCGCCAGCCCTGCCCGGCCTGCCTGCTCCACGCACCAAGCCTACGGTGTGCGTCGCCAGCCCTGCCCGGCCTGTTCCTGCTCCACGCACCAAACCACGGTGTGCGTCGCCAGCCCAGCCCGGCCTGTTCCTGCTCCACGCACCAAACCTACGGTGTGCGTCGCCAGCCCAGCCCGGCCTGTTCCTGCTCCACGCACCAAGCCTACGGTGTGCGTCGCCAGCCCTGTCCGGCCTGTCCCTGCTCCACGCACCAAGCCTACGGTGTGCGTCGTCAGCCCAGCCCGGCCTGTCCCTGCTCCACGCACCAAGCCTACGGGGTGCGTCGCCAGCCCGGCCCGGCCTGTCCCTGCTCCACGCACCAAGTCTACGGTGCACGTCGCCAGCCCGGTCCGGCCTGTTCCTGCCACTCGCACCAAGTCTACGGTGCGCGTCGCCAGCCCGGCCCGGCTCGTTCCTGCCACTCGCACCAAGCCAGGGGTGCGAAGTCGTCAGTCCGGCACAACCCGTGCCTGGGTCATCGGTGCCAGATCAGGTACCGCTTTATTGCTCCCCAACGGAGCTGAAGCTAGCCGCTCCTGCTACGCCCAGGTCAGCTCCAGCCAGCGGAGCCAGACTGGACCAGGGGCGCTATGGGGGGTTCATTGGAGGGTGGTGGTCAAGGCCGGAGGCAGAACCGCCGCCGAGGAGGTATGCCCGCCCAGCCCTCCCCTGTTTTGCTTTAGTTGAGGCGCGGTCGCAGTCCGCGCCTTTAGGGGTACTGTCACACCCCTGGCTCTGGGACTCTATATGTTGAGCCAGGGTGTGTTCATTCGATGTGTTCTGTTTCTTTGTTTGGGTTTCTAGGTTGTCTGTTTCTATGTTTGCCTGTGTGACTTCCAATCAGAGGCAACGAGTGTCAGCTGTCGGCTGGTTGTCTCTGATTGGGAGCCATATTTAATCTGTATGTTTTCCCTTGGGTGTTGTGGGTTTTTGTTCCTTGTCGGTCTTTGTCACCGTGGACTTCACGAGTCGTTTATTGTTTTGGTTTTTGTGCTTTAATATAATAAAGTATGATGTTCGCTCAACACGCTGCGCATTGGTCTACTTCGCTTCAAGACGATCGTGACATAATAGGCCTACTCTCCTTAAAATGTTTTGGATATAAATTAGATGCGTGGGGTGAATTCGTTCTGTTTCCATCTGTGTGCCCCAGGGTGATCGCTCCTACACTATCTAGAATCTAAAAGGGTTATTTGGCTGTCCCCATAGGAGAACCCTTTGTAGAACCCTTTTTGGTCCTAGGTAGAACCCTTTTGGGTTCCATGAAGAATCCTTTCCACAGAGGGTTCTACATGGAAGCCAGAAGGGTTTTACCTGGAACCCAAAAGCATTCTCCTATGGGGACAACCAGAGGACCCTTTTGGAACTCTTTTTTTCTAAGAGTGTACTGTATCATAGGTCTATAGACTTGTCTTCTCAAAACAGGCTTAAAACACAACAAGCAACAACATTTTCTCTTTCTAATCTACTGTTAACGCTTTTCACTCAGGAAGGTATGTTGTGTGAAAGAGAGACTAATAAATACTGTGGAAAGACTAACAACTTACACTTCCTCAAAACAGGTTGTGTGTGTTCATTAATGCCCACCGTAGCAAAACGTTTGGCAACAGAAACCGTTTAGGTCACGTTGTACAGCGTTTGGAGTAAATAGTTTATGCAACATTTTAAAACGAGTCAACTAATGAATACAACCCAGGTTGTAGCCTACAACTCAGCTGTTGATGCCTGCCTCATGCTGTAACCTGAACTTAGCCTGAGAGGTGGACTATGAGGCAAGCTAGATATACTGGTTTTCTAAAGCTAGCTTCAGTTAGCTTCACATTCCAGCTCAGGCCTCACCCATAAGAATATACAGAGCGCTAGTCATCACGAAGGTGCTCTCTCAGCAGAACAGTAGATATCTCAATGACTTGACATGTTCTGGTTGTGAATTCAGGCTACAAGGTAAGAATCCTGCCAGGAATGATTGTAAAGTGTGTAGAGAAATTAAATGTATGGTGTAATTTTAGTACAGTGAATGGAAGTAAAACACTCAGACCTAACAGTCTACTTCTACTGAGACAGGTTTGTGTCAGTCTAATCATACAAAATGGCGCTACTGAATGTGGGCAAGTCAAATTCAATATATTCATATATTATAGTTCTACATTTAACATTTGATATGATAACTGTAATTGTATCATAGTTCCACTATAGTGTAGTGATCCTCGCTAAATGAGCCACGTCACAATTCCAACCAAGTAACCCAATTGGCGCCAGATGCGTAGGTTGTTTGCCTTTTTACAAGTGCAACCTGGGTTCGCTTCCCTGCCCCGCTGTTTGCTACATTGGTGTCAGAAGTAGTATGGTGTCTGTGAGGCCATCAGATTGCACGGCCCGGATGTGTGAGGGGTCTGAGTAGTCGAAGCACGAGACTTGCTTTTATAGGGGGCAGTGTGAGACAGGTTACAATTCCCATCGCAGCAATAGGATTAACCTAGTTTTCGCCAGCCGACTACCCTACCTAACCACGCTACCCCGACGTCCGTTGAACAAAGAGACACAACAATATGAGTGAAAGGATTTGAGGATAATATCAGTAAGTGTTGATTTAGAGTTGTCTTCTGGGTTCAGCCTTCTAGCGTCCTTTATCAATTGGGTGAAATATAACAAATGACATGGCCTCAGAGTTTGGAGATAATCAGTCCCAGTTTAAATCGCCCATGATATCCATTTCATTATTTCCCCAGAGCAACAAGGGAATCTAGAGACTCAACCTTTGCAGAATCAGAATCACCTTTATTCACCAAGTACATTTGCACATACATATGTAGGATCTTAATTTGAGCCAGTTTGCTACAGCAGGAAAATATTCCTGCAGCAACAGGAAATGTGAATTATTATGTGAATTATAATTAATGGACATTTTTGTAGCGGTTGATACATTTTTATTAAGCGAAACTCAAGTCTGGCATTTCTAAGTGGAAATTACAAACTTCAGAAGCCTTTTAAAACCTCAAATACACTACAAGTTTTACATTTCCTGCATTGCGGGAAAGTTATTCTGCAGTGGAGGGTGATCAACTTAAGATCCTACATCTGTACACATAATTCTACATGGTGATAGTGATAGACAACATTTAGAGACAGAATACAGACAGAAGAGTTTACACAAATGTCTGTACAACATTATACACAACTAGGAAGAGTGAGCATAGAGCTATAAGAGAATGAACAGTGGATATACAGATATACAGTACAGTGGGTATATAGTTGATATACAGATATACAGTACAGTGGGAATTCAGTTGGTATACGGTGGATGTCCACATGTACAGTACCAGTATAAATATATCTAAGAGAGATGAACAGAATGCTAATGCAGTATAGTTCAGTTATTTAGTGTACAGTTCAGAGATGACTTGATGTGGTGTGCAGCATAGAGTGTATAGTCCTTTAGTCTCAATGGACCAGATGGTAGTGTACAGTTCAGAGATGGCTTGATGTGGTGTGCAGCATAGAGTGTATAGTCCTTTAGTCTCTATGGACCAGATGGCCAGTTGGTGAGGGCTACAGCATGGGGAAAGAAACTGTTCAGATGGGGGTCTATAACATCCAATCACATAGGTTTAGAGCAGCTGACAGATGCAACGTTATTGCTAATAACTCAAACTGCCTTATTTAGATAATACAGTTGGTATACAGATATACAGTACAGTGGGAATACAGTTGATATACAGATATATATATATATACAGCTCCTGAGTGGCGCAGTGGTCTAAGGCACTGCATCGCAGTGCTAACTGTGCCCCTAGAGATCCTGGTTCGAATCCAGGCTCTGTCGCAGCCGGCCGCGACCGGGAGACTCATGGGCGGTGCACAATTGGCCCAGGGTAGGGGAGGGAATGGCCGGCAGGGATGTAGCTCAGTTGATAGAGCATGGCGTTTGCAACGCCAGGGTTGTGGGTTTGATTCCCACGGGGGCCAGTAAAAAAAAAAAAATGTATTCACTAACTGTAAGTCGCTCTGGATAAGAGCGTCTGCTAAAATGACCAAAAAAAAATAAAAAATAAACATAATCTCTGTACAGATGTAGGATCTTAATTTGATCACCCTGTTGCAGTAGAACTAAAATGTGTAGTGTATTTAAGCTTTAAAAAAGGTTTCTGAAGTTCATCAATTCCACTTTTCTATTAAAATAATTGTTCATTAATTATAATCCACATAATAATTCAAATGTCCTGTTGCTGCAGGATTATTTTCCCTGCTGTAGCAAACTGGCTAAAATTAAGATCCTACATCTGTAGCAATACACCTCTCTTTGATGTACATGGCTATATCAGGATTGACTTTTGACCATTTGACATCTTTTATTTACTGTTGTTTAGGCTGGTTGAATGAGTTGCCTATAAAAGCTACTTCATCTGCAAGAGAACAGCGGCTGCACCAGCGACTGTAAGAAGTTATGTGATTTCCTCATATGAACGTGAAAGTAAGTGTGTAGCCTACGCAGTTACACAATGGCTGTTGAAACTGTGGCACATATTTCTCGGTAACATTAGAAGTGGGATAAATGTGTTGATATGTAGGAAAGACGGGCAGACTCTCGTAGGTCTAGGCTAAACTACAAACTATTATAAGGTTAGGTCAACGTCAGACATTCAATAGTCAGAGTAGGTTTGAGCTATGATCACTTATCATGCTGACAAACTTGATGGTCTCCGTTTGAAATGGTGTGTAAAATACCATGCCTAGGCTACAAGCTCTGTCCTGCTACTGTTAGGTCTAAAACGTTATGGGAACTGATCTGAACAGGTTTAGGCTGGTCATCTAGGATATGTAGGCTATCTCAAATATAAAATATATTTTGATATGTTTAACACTTTTTTGGTTACTACATGATTCCATATGTGTTATTCCATAGTGTTGATGTCTTCACTATTATTCTACAATGTAGAAAAGAGTAAAAATAAAGACAAACCCTTGAATGAGTTGGTGTTCTAAAACTTTTGACCGGTAGTGTATATATTTTTTTTACATTGTTAGCAAACTGATATGTGACAATAACCACAATAACATGCAAAACAGAATGACAGGTCGCCACTGGCTGAGGTATAGCCTTTCTGTATAGATCACTGATCCCCCCCAGATCAATCAAGCCCGTTTTAGCCCTTCTGTCTACATTCTCAGATACATTTAGAAAATAACAGATTCAAAGATAATAAATGGCCGACTTTTAATGAATACAAATAAGTGTGAGACATGGCCTTGTGTTGCTGCACTGTTTATAACTACCTTAACAAACAGTAACTTATTATTATTATTATTATTGACAGTTAACATGGAGAAGAGATGTCACAACTACATATTCATGTGATTGCATTAAAGCACCTGACTGTTTCGATATGTCTGTTAGTAAATGTTTTATAAGAGATAATTAATAAATGATAACAATTTACATTCAAGAATTACTGTGTTAGCTACAGCCAACATGTTGGATCTCTGTTTAGGGGTCAGTTCTCTAAAATGAGTCTCTCTGGGGAGAGAGAGGAGGGGGGCCCTTCCTCTAAAATGAGTCTCTCTGGGGAGAGAGAGGAGGGGGGCCCTGCCTCTAAAATGAGTCTCTCTGGGGAACATGACACCAAAGCTAAGAGGTGAGATGACAATTTTGTTTAAGAATTGTTAAGAGTTTATTTCCTAAATGCTATTTCCACAATTTTTCACATGAGTTTTTTAATCAGAAATGGTTGCTTATGGGTCCCTTCAATATTACTGTTCTCAGATGTTTAATTAATAGATTTTAGATGTGTATAAATGTTTTTTGCAAAACACTATATATCCATTGTTTAGCTGAAATTGAATGTTTGTATCCTGTATATTTGACTGTATTATCTGGTTGTCTCACCTAGCTATCTTAAGATGAATGCACTTACTGTAAATCGCTCTGGGTAAGAGCATCTGCTAAACAGGTGGGGCTCTGCCCTGAATGACAGGTCACCACTGCTCCAAAGCAACTACATGTTGCACAGGAACCACTGACTCGCTGCATGTTTCTATTATCAAGACACCTGCTGGTACCTCTTAACTGGTTAGGACAGCTCTATGAGGTGTCCTAAATATCTGCCAACTAGGTGGGACACTTATGAATAAAGAGGCTTCATGCATAGCTTTAATTTATACCCATAAGAGTAGGACTAAAATGGCTTTATTCTCAGCACTTATACGACACATTTTCTACTCTGAGACGCTTTTTTGATATGGGCCCAGATCTCAAAATATTGTAACGACCCAGTATTAAATGAGTCTGTCTGGGGAGAGAGAGGACCAATTTTTCTACTCTGAGACGCTTTTTGGATACGTGCCCAGATCTCAAAATCTTGTTTTAAAAAACGATTGTCTTTTGTTTGACATAATAAAAAAAGAATATTACTAATGTACCCGACTTTAAAGACTGCTTTTAGTTTATTGTGTGGCTCTGCTCATGTCCGCGTTCTGGAACTGTCCGTGTCCACGTACGGTTTGGCGCCAAGCCTATTGTCCAGTTACGCGCAGAGTGAGGTGATATTGGGGAACAACGACGGAGTTCGATACAGTGTTGAGACACCGAAATGTATTGTTCAATTTGCTTTTTTTGCATTATGGTCAGTGACAGTGTTAAGTTGCGTCAATTCAAATCTGGTATTAGGAACAAAAGAGGTCAATACACGTCTTCTAAAATAGACTAGTATTTTAATTAATGCAAAACACTTCAATGGTAAATATGATGTTCGTATATACGGGTCCCCTGAAATACCACGCAGGGCACTCAGAGAACTAATCCATTGTTACAGGCTCTTCTTTAAATATCCTGACAGTGATAGTTCCCGCTCCCTGCTGGCCAATCAGAGTAGAGACTGAGCGTGGTTTAGACTTACTCAGCCAATCGTTGGCGCACAGGCTGGTCCCAGCCCCTTGGCGCTTCACCGTTGCACACTGTTGCCAGGCATAAGTTGTTATCATAACAACCTGTCTCGAGTAAGCACCCATAGACACTGTTCCCCTGTACTCTTTGTACCTACGTCCTTGGACGGTTCACAGATCACAAAGAGGCAGTGTTCGTGTATATGAGACAAGTTCTTATCTCCCCCTACTCCCTAAAACAGCTCCTCACATTAATCACAGCTTGTTAGGTTAAACAATTTATGTCAGTACAGTATAAACCTTTTATGTTTAATCATTAATGCATTCTTTCTAAGCTAGTCATCACATCCAGTTATAAGAAAATAGATTCCCACAACAGGATGAGTGTAGCCAGATCCTTTTCACTCGCTATTCTTGTTTAATTGTGTGGTTCACCGGATTCGTCATCATCCTCGAGGGACAGACGAAAGACCTGCTAGCTAGCCAAGCTAGTCGGTACAGCTAGCTAAGCTAGCTACTCTACCAGCAGCATCCTAGTTATCCTAGCTACCACTACATCATCACCGGCTGCCTGCATTTCTTGTGGACCGATGGAGCTCCCGGGTTGTTTCTTCCACCTGTTAAATACCGTGGAGGGCTTCTCCCTCTCTCTTGATGGATGCTGGCTTCCTACCATCCCTCTGTCCGGTTCTCCTCTCTTCACTAGATGGACAGTAACTTTACCATTTAACCCCTCTGTGTCCAAGGACTGAACTTTTGAATATTATTTTCGGGGCGCCTCAAGTGACATTTTTACAACGTTTATTTCTGATAAAATTAGTTCATTGCATCCGCCATGGAGCCAAGTTTCATAATATTACCTTCTGTCCCTGGTTATGAAGTAATCGCGAAAAAACAAGCCTTATGTTTGGGCATTTTTCACCCTACCAGCTCCTATTAGTTCTATTGAGCTCTGTGACACCGACTCGCCTTCAGAACGTTCTATTCCCAGCCCATTGTTCTGCGTCACAATGCCAGGTTCACTATTGTTATCAATGAGACCTGCCTGCGTTAACCCTGTAGGTTTACCTCAGGTAACTTATTATTAACAAGGTTACGGCTACTTGGTGAGCACGCACACTGTTCACCTGAGTACATGTTGTGGTCGCCTATAGTGAGGTGAGACACAGTTTAAGAGGCGATGGCTGGCGGATAGCCATCAAACATTAAACATTTTCTGATCATGGTTAACCTTATTTGTTTTAAGAAAAAAGTGTACAATCTAAACAAAACGCATGTCCCTGTCCTCTTTTTCAAGATGTGGCCGATTTAAACAGCCAGAAGACATTTTTTAATTAAGAAATAACCATTTTTTTTGACGACTTGTTGTTTCTAAGTGGCTGCTGGGTAATGTGATATGCATCGAGCTCTTCCTTCGTAGGCATCAAATTGAGCGAATGCTCCGCAGGTTCACTGAGTTGCAAACCAAATGGGTATAATGGGGTGATTGTTGTCTAATCGGGTGGTCTAGCGAATGGATTTGTAGATCTGACGCAGTTGCTACCTCAGATTATGAGCCTAGCAAGTGTCATGAATGAGTTATGTAGTACCCACATACGACCACAAGGAGGAGCAAGAGTGCCATAAACCCATACTGTTTTTTGCCATATAAACCCTAAACCTAACAATCAATCATATGTATTTATAAAGCTATTTTTACACCAGCAGATGTCACAAAGTGCTATACAGAAACTCTTACCCTACTTATAACCTATTTTAGCCTTAACCCTAACCCCTAATTCTAGGGTAGGGTAGCCTAAAACACTTTTAGAAACTATTTTAGTAATAATATTATCTTAGTAAATACAATTATAATATTAAATAGCGTTTTGATTATTTTGTTGCTATTTTATTATTATTATATAAAACAGAACACTTGATAAACAAGACACATTTGTTTTATTTTTCAAATGTGGTTTGAATTGGGTGACCTAGTAACCTCTGTGTGAAGGTCCAGCAATTGGCGTGGGGCAGGTTTGAGACTGATCTAATACACTTTATTTCTCAGCTGCCTCACCAATGTCTGTACATGAATTAATAACTTTTAATTGCTAAATATTTCCAATAGATGGCAGCATAAGACCTTGAAACATCAGTTATAGGCTACAAGCAGCAATATGATTGACATGAAATAGCATGCAACCAAATACTATATGTCCCATGATTTTCTAAACTGGTCACTCATTACTTTAGCTAGCTATATATCTCGTATTAGGCCTGTGATGCTTTTGGAAGAGAAATTAAATAGTGACTATAGCAGGTGTTGAACCCCTGGTAAATAATGACTAGTCAGATGCTCCAACCTCAACCCTAGTATACATGCATTTTAAAATGTCTAATATTGCGATTAAACAACCTCGGAATAGATGAGACAAGAGTGCGTCTTCCAGCCCACCAATAAATTACATCATGTAACCCTCCCGGTTAGCAAATGTACCTCAACATGCCCCTCGCTTGTGCTAGAAGGCAGAGTGCTCGCTGCTGGTTGATGAATCTGACAATGAATGTACCAGGAAAATACGTTTTTCTCGACCAGAGGTGACTAAATTAATGTTCAGGCTTATTGATAATCGTTATAGTAATAAAGTATAATTTCAAAACATGAGCATAAAAACAGCTAATAATAATAAACATGAATCATCATTATATTATTTCACAGTAATCTTAATTTTACCACTTACAACCATAAAATAACCATTTATAGTATAACAAACAATGAAACTGACATAAACCAAAAACACCATACATTTAGTTAACTATATATATTTAAACAACTATTTATTTAGATGGATGACATTATCTGCCAAAGTAACACCACTGTAGATAAAGAAGAGCTCTCCAGTAGGTGAACCAAAACATTCAAAGACCATTCTCTCAAAATTGAGGTTACAAGTTTATCATCTTTCAAAGCAGAATTACTTTCCCATTGTTCCTCATCTGTAGTGTATGATATACCTTTTTCTAGCTGAGTCTCTACTTTTATCCAATGTAAAAAACACAATTTCAAATTTTGCTGCATAAGACCGAATCGAGCCGGTCGGTCACATTTGACTGTGTAAAACCTAGCAGTACTACTTATTTCTCTGAGAGTGAGGCAGATATATATTATTACTGTGTAAAACCTAGCAGTACTACTTATTTCTCTGAGAGTGAGGCAGATACAGTGGGGAAAAAAAGTATTTAGTCAGCCACCAATTGTGCAAGTTCTCCCACTTAAAAAGATGAGAGAGGCCTGTAATTTTCATCATAGGTACACGTCAACTATGACAGACAAATTGAGATTTTTTTTTCTCCAGAAAATCACACTGTAGGATTTTTAATGAATTTATTTGCAAATTATGGTGGAAAATAAGTATTTGGTCACCTACAATCAAGCAAGATTTCTGGCTCTCACAGACCTGTAACTTTTTCTTTAAGAGGCTCCTCTGTCCTCCACTCGTTACCTGTATTAATGGCACCTGTTTGAACTTGTTATCAGTATAAAAGACACCTGTCCACAACCTCAAACAGTCACACTCCAAACTCCACTATGGCCAAGACCAAAGAGCTGTCAAAGGACACCAGAAACAAAGTTGTAGACCTGCACCAGGCTGGGAAGACTGAATCTGCAATAGGTAAGCAGCTTGGTTTGAAGAAATCAACTGTGGGAGCAATTATTAGGAAATGGAAGACATACAAGACCACTGATAATCTCCCTCGATCTGGGGCTCCACGCAAGATCTCACCCCGTTGGGTCAAAATGATCACAAGAACGGTGAGCAAAAAATCCCAGAACCACACGGGGGACCTAGTGAATGACCTGCAGAGAGATGGGACCAAAGTAACAAAGCCTACCATCAGTAACACACTACGCCACCAGGGACTCAAATCCTGCAGTGCCAGACATGTCCCCCTGCTTAAGCCGGTACATGTCCAGGCCCGTCTGAAGTTTGCTAGAGTGCATTTGGATGATCCAGAAGAGGATTGGGAGAATGTCATATGGACAGATGAAACCAAAATATAAATTTTTGGTAAAAACTCAACTCGTCGTGTTTGGAGGACAAGGAATGCTGAGTTGCATCCAAAGAACACCATACCTACTGTGAAGCATGGGGGTGGAAACATCATGCTTTGGGGCTGTATTTCTGCAAAGGGACCAGGACGACTGATCCGTGTAAAGGAAAGAATGAATGGGGCCATGTATCGTGAGATTTTGAGTGAAAACCTCCTTCCATCAGCAAGGGCATTGAAGATGAAACGTGGCTGGGTCTTTCAGCATGACAATGATCCCAAACACACCGTCCGGGCAACGAAGGAGTGGCTTCGTAAGAAGCATTTTCAAGGTCCTGGAGTGGCCTAGCCAGTCTCCAGATCTCAACCCCATAGAAAATCTTTGGAGGGAGTTGAAAGTCCGTGTTGCCCAGCGACAGCCCCAAAACATCACGGCTCTAGAGGAGATCTGCATGGAGGAATGGGCCAAAATACCAGCAACAGTGTGTGAAAACCTTGTGAAGACTTACAGAAAACGTTTGACCTGTGTCATTGCCAACAAGGGTATATAACAAAGTATTGAGAAACTTTTGTTATTGACCAAATACTTATTTTCCACCATACTTTGCAAATAAATTCATTAAAAATCCTACAATTTGAGTTTCTGGAATTTTTTTTCTCATTTTGTCTGTCATAGTTGACGTGTACCTATGATGAAAATTACAGGCCTCTCTCATATTTTTAAGTGGGAGAACATGCACAATTGGTGGCTGACTAAATACTTTTTTCTCCCACTGTATTTCCTAAATTACCTCATCTACCTGGTAGCCCTTATTGTTATTTTATTATGTTACTATTTCCTTTTTTATTTAGCTAATTTTTGTGACTTTTTAACTCTGCATTGTTGGGAAAGGGCTCGTAAGTAAGCATTTCACGGTAAAGTGTACCACTGTTGTATTCGGCGCATGTGAGAAATACAATTTGATTTCATTTGAAGCTCATGCGCAGAAATACGTCATTGGGTCTAATGGTCGTCTTGTGCCGAACTGCACATGTGCAGGCCGTCAAATTAAAGGCACTCCTTCGATATAAAGTTTTTTATGACTAACATGAAAATGTGTCAGTTTGTTAAACTACTTAAGACAGAACATTTTCAAAATTAACAACTAAGGAAGTCATTTTTACCTCTCATTGACTTCTTAAACCCCAACCCCTGGCCTGGTCTGCTTCATATGTATTCCCAGAAGACATTTTTTACATCAGCAGTTGTCACAAAGTGCTTATATAGAAACCCAGTCTAAAACCCCAAAGAGCAAGCAATGCAGATGTAGAAGCACGGTGGCTAGGAAAAACTCCCTAGAAATGCAGGAACCTAGGAAGAAACCTAGAGAGGAACCAGGCTCTGAGGGGAGGCCAGTCCTCTTCTGGCTGTGCTGGGAGGAGATTATAACAGTACATGGCCATTAAGGCCAGATCGTTCTTCAAGATTTTCAAATGTTCATAGATGACCAGCAGGGTCAAATAATAATCACTGTGGTTATAGAGGGTGCAACACGTCAGCACCTCAGGAGTAAATGTCAGTTGGCTGTTCATAGCCAAGCATTCAGAGGTCAAGACAGCAGATGTTGTAGAGAGAGATAGAGAGAGAGGGGGGTGGGGGGCGAAACAGCAGGTTCGGGACAAGGTCGCACGTCCGGTGAACAGGTCAGAGTTCCATATCCGCAGTCAGACCAGTAGAAACTGGATCAGCAGCCCGCAAGATATCACGTCCTGTGGAGTGTCGATACTGATACCTGCTAGCTAGCCAAGCTAGTCGGTACAGCTAGCTAAGCTAGCTACTCTACCAGCAGCATCCTAGTTATCCTAGCTACCACTACATCATCACCGGCTGCCTGCATTTCTTGTGGACCGATGGAGCTCCCGGGTTGTTTCTTCCACCTGTTAAATACCGTGGAGGGCTTCTCCCTCTCTCGTTGACGGATGCTGGCTTCCTACGCTCCCTCTGTCCGGTTCTCCTCTCTTCACTAGATGGACGGTAACTTTAGTGTTTAACCCCTCTGTGTCCAAGGACCAAAATTTTTTATAATATTTTCGGGTGCCCCAAGGTTTTTATTGTTTGTAAAACTTTAGTGGAGAGCTCTCAATTTGCCGGATTTTAGGTATATAAAGTGCCTTCAGAAAGTATTCACACCCCTTTACTTTTTCCACATTTTGTTATGTTAAAGCCTGAATTTAAAAGGCATAACATTCAGATTAATTTGGTCATTGGCCTACACACATTACCCCATAATGTCAAAATGGAATTATGTTTTACGAAGTCTTTACAAATGTAATTAAACATGAAAAGCTGAAATGTCTTGAATCAGTAAGTATTCAACCCCTTTGTTATGGCAAGCCTGAAAAGTTTCAGGAGTAGAAATGCGCATAACAAGTCACATAATAAGCAGTAGGAGTGCGTGGGTCAAATCACTGGGGAAGACAAGCCAGAAAAATACATATTACAATCTACAGTTGGTCTGAAGTTTACATACACCTTAGCCAAATACATTTAAACTCAGTTTTTCACAATTCCTGACATTTAATCCTAGTAAGAATTCCCTGTCTTAGGTCAGTTAGGATCACCACTTTATTTTAAGAATGTGAAATGTCTTTCATCACATTCCCAGTGGGTCAAAAGTTTACATACACTCAATTAGTATTTGGTAGCGTTGCCTTTAAATTGTTTAACTTGGGTCAAACGTTTAGGGTAGCCTTCCACAAGCTTCCCACAGTAAATTGGGTGAATTTTGGCCCATTCCTCCTGACAGAGCTGGTGTAACTGAGTCAGGTTTGTAGGCCTCCTTGCTCGCACACGCTTTTTCAGTTCTGCCCACAAATTTTCTATAGGATTGAGGTCAGGGCTTTGTGATGGCCACTCTTTGCCATTTTGCCACAACTTTGGAAGTATGCTTGGGGTCATTGACCATTTGGAAGACCCATTTGTGACCAAGCTTTAACTTCCTGACTGATGTCTTGAGATGTTGCTTCAATATATCCACATAATTTTCCTTCCTCATCATGCCATCTATTTTGTGAAGTGCACCAGTCCCGCCTGCAGCAAAGCACCCCAACAGCATGATGCTGCCACCGCTGTGCTTCACGGTTGGGATGGTGTTCTTTGGCTTGCAAGCAACCCCCTATTTCCTCCAAACATAACAATGGTCATTATGGCCAAACTGTTCTATTTTTGTTTCATCAGACCAGAGGACATTTCTCCAAAAAGTATGATCTTTGTCCCCATGTGCAGTTGCAAACCGTAGTCTGGCTTTTTTATGGCAGTTTTGGAGCAGTGGCTTCTTCCTTGCTGAGAGGCCTTTCAGGTTATGTCGATATAGGACTCGTTTTACTGTGGATATAGATACTTTTGTACGTGTTTCCTCCAGCATCTTCACAAAGTCCTTTGCTGTTGTTCTGGGATTGATTTTCACTTTTGGCACCAAAGTACGTTCATCTCTAGGAGACAAGACGCGTCTCCTTCCTGAGCGGTATGACAGCTGTGTGGTCCCATGGTGTTTATACTTGCGTACTATTGTTTATACAGATGAACGTGGTACCTTCAGGCGTTTGGAAATTGCTCAAGAGTGTGCAAAGCTGTCATCAAGGCAAAGGGTGGCTACTTTGAAGATTTTCAAATATAAAATATTCTTTGATTTGTTTAACACTTTTTTGGTTACTACATGATTCCATGTGTGTTATTTCATAGTTTTGATGTCTTCACTATTATTCTACAATGTAGAAAATAGTAAAAATTAAGAAAAACCCTTAAATGAGTAGCTGTGTCCAAACCTTTGACTGGTACTGTATATATGTATTTATTTTTACACATACACTATATATACAAAAGTATGTGGACACCCCATCAAATTAGTGGATTCGGCTATTTCAGTCGCACCCGTTGCTGACAGGTGTATAAAATTGAGCACACAGCCATGCAATCTCCATAGACAAACATTAGCAGTAGAATAGCTTTACTGAAGAGCTCAGTGACTTTAAACGTGGCACGGTCATAGGATGCAACATTTCCAACAAGCTCGCCGCCATTGGACTCCATTGGCCAGTGGAAACACGATCTCTGGAGTGATGAATCACGCTTCACCATCTGGCAGTCCGACGGACAAATCTGGGTTTGGCGGATGCCAGGAGAACGCTACCTGCCCTAATGCATAGTGCCAACTGTAAAGTTTGGTGGAGGAGGAATAATGGTCTGGGGCTGTTTTTCGTGGTTCGGGCTAGGCCCCCTTAGTTCCAGTGAAGGGAAATCTTAACGCTATCGCATACAATGACATTCTAGACGATTCTGTGCACAAAGCAAAGGTCCATACAGAAATGGATTGAACTGGAAGAATTTGACTGGCCTGCACAGAGCCCTGACCTCAACCCCATCGAACACCTTGGGAATGCCTACTGCGAGCCAGGCCTAATCGCCCAACATCAGTGCCCGACCTCACTAATTCTCTTGTTGCTGAATGGAAGCAAGTCCCCGCAGCAATGTTCCAACATCTAGTGGAAAGCCTTCTCAGAAGAGTGGAGGCTGGTATAGCAGCAAAGGGGGAACCAACTCCATATTAATGGCCATGATTTTGGAATGAGATGTTGGACCAGGAGGTGTAATGAGATGTTGGAGCATCAAGTGTAATGAGATGTTGGACCAGCAGGTGTAATGAGATGTTGGACCAGCAGGTGTAATGAGATGTTGGACCAGCAGGTGTAATGAGATGTTGGACCAGGAGGTGTCCACATACTTTTGATCATGTAGTGTCTGTTTGGTGAAGTAATAAAGAAGGTGTAATATTTTGGGTAGATGTTCCTAGAACAGATTATAACTATATATGGACATATTATAAAGTATGTGCATGAATAGACTCTTAAGGATTCAAGTGGAACTGAGATGAGGAAGTGAATCAGTAGGCCAATGTGACCATGTTACAATGTGATGATGTTACAAGTAAGTTCCACTTGTTAAATCCACTTCAGTCAGTGTAGATGCAGGGGAGGAGACTGGTAGGGGGGGGGTTGCAACTCAATATTAGGAGGGTGTTCTTAATGTTTTTTACACTGTTTGTTTGTTGCTTTATGTAATGGCATATATTTAAATGCTTTGTGTAATGTCACATAATTTAATGCTTTATGTAATGGCATATATTTTAATGCTTTATGTAATGTATTTTATCTATTGAAATATAATTTTGATATATTTTAAAATGTAGTTTCATGGTGATTTATTATGTTTTCCAGAATCTCCAACCAAACTCTGAGATCAGTCTCTCCAGTACCAAGTCATCTGTCCATGAAGAGTGACATCTCTATGAATCTTCCTATATATTTTAGTGATAAATCAAGGACCTTTGACCCCAGGTAAGTTACTGGTCAGAATTGATGATATTACTATTGAAGAGGAGAATCTTCTAGATCTGAACCAGATGTATTTTGTGTATCTGAATATATACTGTAAAGCATCTGCTTATAATTTGTTGTTTATGTCATATATTTTTATACACTGAGTGTACAAAACAATATGAACACCTGCTTTTTCCATGACATAGATTGACAAGGTGAATCCAGGTGAAAACTATGATCCCTATATGATGTCACTTGTTAAATCCATTTCAGTCAGTGCCAGGCGCACCGATTTGTATCAAGAACTGCAATGCTGCTGGGCTTTTCACGCTAAACAGTTTCCTGTATGTCTCAAGAATGGTCCACCACCCAAAGGACATCCTGCCAACTTGACACAACTGTGGGAATCATAGTAGTCAACATGGGCCAGCATCCCTGTTGGACGCTTTCGACACCTTGAAGAGTCAATGCCTTGATGAGTTGATGCTGTTCTGAGGGCGAAAAGGGAGGGGGGGGAGCAACTCAATATTAGGAGGGTGTTCTTAATGTTTTGTACACTCAGTGTATTTTTGTTGCTTTATGTAGTGGCATATATTTTAATGCTTTTTGTTGCTTTATGTAGTGGCATATATTTTAATGCTTTATGTAATGTATTTTATCTATTGAAATATAATTTGGATATATTTTAAAATGTAATTTCATGGTGATTTATTATGTTTTTCAGAATCTCCAACCAAACTCTGAGATCAGTCTCTCCAGTACCCAGTCATCTGTCCATTAAAAGTGACATCTCTATGCATTATCCTATACATTTTAGTGATGGATCAGTGACCTTTGACCCTAGGTAAGTTACTGGTCAGAATTGATGATATTACTATTGAAGAGTAGAATCAATGATGCAATGATCCGTTTTGATGAACAGTTTATTTGTATTCTGGGGTAACATACTATATTGTTTAAATTCCATAGGTGTTATATTTAACAGCTCAGTCTTTTAACATACGCTTTTATCCAGAGCAACATAGAAGCACAAGTAGGGTTAAGTGCCTTGCTCAAGGGCACATTGGCAGATTTTTCACCTAGTCGGCTCAGGGATTTGAACCAGAGACCTTTCAGTTACTGGCCCAATGCTCTTAACGCTAGGCTACCTGCCGTGACCAGTTGAATCAGATGTGCTAGCTCTCAAACTGCTGCAGGTCACTGTAGTGACGGGGAAACAAAGCTTCCTGAAGCAATGAGGCTTTCCAACCAATTGTGTCAAATAGGTTAATTGCTCTGAGCTTCTTTATTCATTCACACAATGCACATTAGTGATATCTGCTGGTCAGAAATAAATAACAATGTGTGATTATCAGATAGAGGTCTTTTTTTCTCCACTGATTTGATCAAAACTCTGGTGGTAAGTCGTTGGCTTTAATAGCCTCCAGTCAGATCACATCTTTACATCATGCTGCTTTTTCTGCCTTCAAGTGGACTATTTTTCAAAAATGGAATCTATGGTATTATTGAGGATGCTTAAGAGAGAAGATTATACTATACTAAATAAAACAAATTATTTGAACAACAGTGCAGAAAGTGTGGTTTCACAAAACTATTTTCAAAATAGTGTCTCTACAACGGGATTCGAACTCATACTCCCACGTCCCGGAATGTTCCATAGTTCCCTACTCTACCAGCTAAGACACCAGTCAGGTGAAATTATTTGTAAAAAATCCTAACTAAATGTATAAGTATGGTATCCAGTAGCGGTCGGTGTATGAAAGCAGCTTAATCGAAGAAAGCACCAGAACCACGGTGAAATCAGTGGGATCTCGCATTTTGCAACACACGGTTTGAAAAAGCATGTGATCAAATGAAGCTTCGGACATCATTGATGACGTACTTCTGATAAAGTGATACACGCATCGGCACATTGATTCGAAGTTAGCTGCTTAGCGATTTCAACGCATGCCTTGGAGCTTCAGTATGAAACATAACATCACTAGATCACTGAGGAGAGAATTGAGAACCACTGACTTAGTCAACCGTTCTTAATTGACACAAGGCCATACGTGAGTCGTTCACAAGACACCGTCACTGGCCATAGTCCTACATAACTGTGTGTATTAACAGTCATTGCATAACACAACACATTAGATAAACGTCAATGGCACTCACTCACTGTTACACAAAAAGAGCTTTGAACAAACCACTCCGCAAAATATTCTAATGAGCCACTGCCCCTGTCACGATCGTTGACTGAAGACACGGACCAAGTCGCAGCGTGATAAGCGTACATACTTTTATTTAACGTACTTAACGACAAAAACAACAAACAAACGATACGTGAAGTCCTGAGGTTATAACACAACAAACCTTTACGGATCAAGATCCCACAAAGACTATTGCAAAACAGGCTGCCTAAGAATGGTCCCCAATCAGAGACAACGAGCTACAGCTGCCTCTGATTGGGAACCACCCTGGCCAACATAGATCAAACGATCTAGAACAAAAACATAGAAAAACTAAACAT
Organism: Coregonus clupeaformis; assembly: GCF_020615455.1. Taxonomy (NCBI): domain Eukaryota; kingdom Metazoa; phylum Chordata; class Actinopteri; order Salmoniformes; family Salmonidae; genus Coregonus; species Coregonus clupeaformis. The sequence continues at coordinate 400,264 of NW_025533752.1, read as the reverse complement.
AGCAAATCCACACCCTGGCTCAACATTTAAGAGTCCCCAGAGCCAGGGCGTGACAGCCCCTACATTTTAATTATCACTAAAACGCAAATAACCCTTTTTGTGAACTGCAAAGAACCATTGAATGCCTTGAAGGGTTCTTTGAGTCATTATGGTTCCACATAGAACCATCATCCTTCCAAAAGAACCCTGGAACCCTCTTTTCTTAGTGTGTACATTTCTATACTTTTGAAGATTTCTACAACCTTCTGAGTTCATATAGTTTAGTAATACCACTGTGGACATGTTTCCACAACCTTCTGAGTTCATATAGTTTAGTAATACCACTGTGGACATGTTTCTACAACCTTCTGAGTTCATATAGTTTAGTAATACCACTGTGGACATGTTTCTACAACCTGAGTTCATATAGTTTAGTAATACCACTGTGGACATGTTTCTACAACCTGAGTTCATATAGTTTAGTAATACCACTGTGGACATGTTTCTACAACCTTCTGAGTTCATATTGTTTAGTAATACCACTGTGGACATGTTTCTACAACCTTCTGAGTTCATATAGTTTAGTAATACCACTGTGGACGTTTCTACAACCTGAGTTAATATAGTTTAGTAATATCATTGTGGACATGTTATCCATTCCAGAGGCTACTACCCCACTCAGAGAGCAGAGTATTCTGTTCAGGTCTACTCTGTTAAAGGATCAGTATTAACATCTACAATCTCTCTCTCCTTTATCTCTGTAGTGGATGGTCTACTCTGCCAGAGGATCAGTCCAGGTGTGCAGTGTGTCAGCAGGTGCTGAGGGATCCAGTCTCTATCGCCTGTGGACACAGGTTCTGCAGACAGTGCATCACCAGATACTGGGAGAAACCTGCTCCTTCAGGAGACTATGACTGTCCTCAGTGTAGAAAGAGATCCAGAACACGGCCTGTACTACAGCAGCTGAGTCAACCCAATAAAACAAGAGGCTCTGAAAACAGTAAGACCACTTGCACACGTGGGCCAAGTCAATACCTTAATATGATTTACAGTAGTTAACTACAATATTATGAGATAATAGAAGTTACTGTAGTTGTGGAAGGCCCACTTTTCATCCTGTCAATGAATGTTTCTGATACACATCATTTTTCCTCTTCCCTTGTGTTAGGCCTACTGCTGCTAGGTAGCTCTCTCTCTGCTCTCTCCCTCCCCTCTGTCTGTCCTTGATTGCAGGAGTGAAGTCTGGTGTGCGGGAGTCAGGGTTCCAGCTGCAGCTCATTCACCATAATCACCTCAGCCTTTAAGACCCGGTCAAACTTACCACTCATCGTCAGATCATAGTCAAGACGACCATATATTTGGAACCTGACTCCTGCCTCCGCTTCACTCCTGCCACCACCATCCTGCTCTCCACTACCGGACCTCTCTTTTGGACTCACCACGGACACTAGGACATTACGGTACCACACCTGCCCTGACCTGGATCTGTTACCCTCCCTGTAACCTGGACTTGCTCTTCCCCTATTATTGGAAACCTGGACTATTGAACATTTTAAATAAACCTGTTAAACCTTCTCTGGCTTGGTGTACTTGTCTGCATTTGGGTTCTAATACTGGTAAATCATAACAGTATGATCTGACCATCATGAACCCAGCAGACAGTAGCCTCGGATACCACCCCAGAGTGCACTCAAATTTGGACTGCCATAGCCAATCAGGGCATTTTACTTGGCCAACATGATACCCTGTTTAAGACGATTGCTGAGGACAGTCAGGTGCTGCTTAATCAGGTTCAATTACTCACCAATCAAGTGTCTGCCCTTACTACCCCTTCAGCCCAGATCAGAGAGCCTTTTGTTCCTGCTCCAGAGCGCTATGACGGGAACATGGGAACCTGTGGCGATTTTTTGACTCAATGCTCGTTAGTGTTTGAACAACAGCCCCTCACCTACGCCTCAGAAAGAGCCCGTATTGCCTACCTTATCAACTCTACTAGCGGTTCCGCTCGTGCCTGGGGATCCGCGGTCTGGGAGAGTCAGTCGGACATTTGCAACGCTTCGTTGCCTTCACCACTGAGATGAGGAAGGTTTTTGACCACCCCGTACGAGGCAAGGAGGCTCCGAAACGGTTGTTTTCTCTTCCGGCAGGGGGCTCGCAGTGTGGCGGAGATGGCAGTGGAGTTTGGACTTTAGCAGCAGTGAGTGGTTGGAATGACGAGGCATTACAAGGAGTGTTCATCAATGCTTTGTCTGAGACTTTAAAAGATGAATTGGTGTCATATGATGAATCGCCACGCTGGATAATCTTATTTCACTCACCATCAGGTTGGATAATCGGATTCGGGAGCGCCGCCGGGAGAGGAGTGTTAGTTCCAAGCAACCTGTCTGTCATCAACAAACTCCTCCCCGCATCTTCCCTACGGAGAAAGCCGTGTCTTCCCGAGTCGATACGAGGAGCACTGAACCCGAAGCCATGGAGGTGGGTGGTGCACGGTTGTCCTCAGAGGAGCGTGCACGTCGTATTCAGGCTCGGGTCTGCCTGTATTGTGGAGAAGCTGGTCATTTCGTTCCTTCCTGCCCAGTTCGTCCGGGGAAAAGGGCCGGCTCATCATTAATGGGGAGAAGTTTTGGTGAGCCGAGCAGCGGATTCTTCCTCTTCTCCCCGCATTCTGCTCCAGGCATCCCTCCAGTGGCAGTTCCAGAATCTCTCTGTTAGTGCGCTGATTGACTCTGGTGCCGACGAAAGCTTTTTGGATAGAGAGTGGGCTCAACAAATGGATTTGGAGACTGTCCGCTGCAGGCTAAGGGTCTAAATGGACAATTGTTGGACAACACCTTGTAGTGGATGACAACCTGCAGAGAGCTATAGTAAACCATAAAGACAGTCTGAAAAGGAGGTATGAATGTGTGATAGAAGGTATGGAAAAAGCAGGGAACCAAACTCCCCTCAACAGGATTTACACAGAGCTCTACATCACCGAGGGAGAGAGTGAAGGGGTTAACAATGAACATGAGGTGTGGCAGCTAGAGACAGCATCCAGGACACCAACCTCACATGACACAGCAATCCACTGCAATGACATCTTTAAACCCTTACCAGGCCAAGAGAGAAGCATCAGAACTGTGCTGACGAAGGGCATCGCTGGCATCGGAAAAACAGTCTCTGTGCAGAAGTTCATCCTAGACTGGGCTGAAGAGAAGGCGAACCAAGATGTGGATATCATATTTGTGCTTCCTTTCCGGAGCTGAACTTGATTAAAGATCTCCAGTACAGTCTTCTCAGACTTTTAAATGGCTTCCACACAGAACTAGACATAGGCAATGCAAAGAAACTCACTGCCTGTAAAGCTATGTTCATCTTTGATGGTTTGGATGAAAGCAGACTTCCATTGGATTTCCAGCACAATGAAAGGTGTCTGATGTCACCCAGACATCGTCTGTCGATGTTCTGCTGACAAACCTCATCAAGGGGAATCTGCTTCCTCTGCTCTCCTATGGATAACCTCCCGACCAGCAGCAACCAATCAGATCCCCCTAAGTGTGTTGACCAGGTGACAGAGGTACGAGGGTTCAATGACCCACAGAAGGAGGAGTATTTCAGGGAAGAGATTCAGTGATGAGGACATGGCCAGCAGAATCATCTCACACATAAAGACATCAAGGAGCCTCCACATCATGTGCCACATTCCAGTCTTCTGTTGGATTTCTGCAACAGTCCTTGAACACATGTTGAGTACAGACAAGAGGAGAGAGATGCCCACGACTCTGACTGAGATGTCAATACACTTCCTGCTCATTCAGACCAGCCTGAAGAACCAGAAATATCATGGAAGAGATGAGATGGATCAACAGGAGCTCATGGAGTCAGATAAGGAAATTATTCTGAATCTGGGGAAGCTGGCGTTTGAAAATCTGGAGAAGGGTAATCTCATGTTCTATGAAGAAGACCTGAAAGAGTGTGGCATTGATGTCAAAGAAGCCTCAGTGTACTCAGGAGTGTGCACACAAATCTTTAAAGAAGAGTCTGTGTTATTTCAGAGAGTTGTGTACTGCTTTGTTCATCTGAGCATTCAGGAGTTTCTCTCAGCTGTCTACATGTACCATTGTTACACAACCAAGAACATGGATGCACTGAAGCCCTTCCTCAAGAGAAAGTCTAGAGCTGCATCTGAAAAGCTAACCTTGCATGAGCTGCTGAAGAGTACCGGGGATAAAGCCTTGGAGAGCAAGAACGGACACCTGGACCTCTTTGTCCGCTTCCTTCATGGCATGTCACTGGAGTCCAATCAGAAACTCCTACGAGGTCTGGTGACACAGACAAAAAGCAGTCCAGACAGTGTCCAGAAAACAATCCAATCCCTTAAGGTGATGCAGAGGAAGAACATCTCCCCTGAGAGGTGCATCAATCTCTTCCACTGTTTGATAGAGATGAAAGACCATTCAGTACAGGAGGAAATCCAAGCATACTTGAGGTCAGAGAAGAGATCCAAAAACCTCACACTTTCTCAGTGTTCAGCACTGGCCTACATGCTACAGATATCAGAGGAGGTTCTGGATGTGTTTGACCTGAAGGTATACAAGACATCAGAGGAGGGTCGTAGGAGACTGCTCCCAGCTGTGAGAGGCTGCAGGAAAGCTCTGTAAGTATTCATGGAAATATCCCACACCAAAATACATTGTAGTTACAGCAGCATTTTTATTGGCTGACTGGCTCTGTAAGTACTCATGTGACTATCCCTCAGACCAAACTTTACTGTATGTAAGAACAACAATATTTTCATTGGCTGACTAAACTTTCTATCAGCTGAAAAGTCTTAAACAAACTGTAATACAAACGGATCAGAAAAGTTGTAGCATTGAGACATCTATACACAGTGTTCACATTATTAGTGAAGAGGTAACTGTAAGCAGGGAAGCTAAATGTAACATTTTAATCCAACCTGTCCCTCATGGTATTTACTCTGTTGACAGACTCACTGGCTGTAAACTCACAGACACATCCTGTGAACTGTTGGCCTCAGCTCTCAGTTCAAACCCCTCACACCTGAGAGAGCTGGACCTGAGTTACACTGTCATGAAGGATTCAGGAGTGAAGCTGCTCTCTGCTGGACTGGGGAATCCCCACTGTAAACTGGAGACTCTGAGGTCAGTATTCCTGTAGTTGGTCAACAAGTGATAACTGTTCACCAGATCCACATGTGTTTACCAGGCACACATAGTCCACACCATATGTGTTTGGACAGTGAAGTTTACAGTTTTAAATTTGGCGCTATGCTCCATCATTTTGGATTTGAAATTGTTTCATATTAGGCAACAGTACAGAATGTCATATTTTATTTGAGGGTATTCATACATACCTGTTTTACTGTTTAGAAATGAAAGCACTTAATGTATGTAGTTCTCCCATTTGAAAAAGTCATAAGTATTTGGACACATTAATTTAGTCCAATGATTAGTGTTTTAGTGTTTGGTCTTTGAATATTCTTTGCCTGCAGTGATTACATCAAGCTTGTGTTGTCAGTAAGAATAGAAGATGTTTCTGAACACTTCTACATTCATGTGGATGCTACTATGATTATGAATTATCATGAATGAATCGTGAATAATGATGAATGAGAAAGTTACAGAGGATCAAGGATCATTCCCCCTCTGTTATTGGTAATGGTGAGAGGTTAGCATGTTTTGTTGTAGCCTCTGTAACTTTCTCACTCATTATTATTCATGATACATTCATGAGTTTTATTAATCATGGCATTATCAGGATTAATTGTTTCGAAACATGTTATCTACTCAATTAAACAGAAAATTACTCCAGTCATCATCCACCATTCAGTTACTATCGGGTAAAACATAACCCAAAACACAACCAAAACAAACTGCAAATGCAACCAACGAGTTTGGGACCAAATACTAAACCTTTGACTACATTAATACACTTGAAGTGAATTGGTCAGAATACTTTTGACTTCTTCAAATGGGGGGAATAGATACATAAAGTGCTTTCATTTAAAATGTTAGCTTCTCTGTCAAAATAGATATGGTGTGGACTGTATACTCAATACAATCTAAATCTGATACCTCACTGTCTGTCTTTTGACTGATACTGCTTTTTAAACTGCTCTGGTCAGTCTACTCAAATATTTGTACTGTACATGTTTCTATCTAGAATCAATAATCTGATAATTTCTAATAATGATACATTAATTTATGAATAGATATGGCAGGTTTCAGGACACTGATATATCTGAATATGTTGAAAAAATATACTGCCACTATTTTTATCGCAAAGAATAGCAGTGTGATTTTAATATGATTTGACTCTTTGCAGGCTGTCACGCTGTCTAGTCACAGAGGAAGGCTGTGCTTCTCTGGTCTCAGCTCTGAAGTCAAACCCCCTCACACCTGAGAGAGCTGGATCTGAGTAACAATGACCTGAAGGATTCAGGAGTGAAGCTGCTCTCTGCTGAACTGGGGAATCCCCACTGTAAACTGGAGACTCTGAGGTCAGTATTCCTGTAGTTGGTCAACAAGTGATAACTGTTCACCAGATCCACATGTGTTTACCAGGCACACATAGTCCACACCATATGTGTTTGGACAGTGAAGCTTACAGTTTTACATTTGGTGCTATGCTCCATCATTTTGGATTTGAGATATAATGTTTCATATTAGGCAACAGTACAGAATGTCTCCTTTTATTTGAGGTTTTTCATACATATCTGTTTTACTGTTTAGAAATGAAAGCACTTTATGTGTCTAGTTCTCCCATTTGAAGAAGTCGTAATTATTTGGACAAATTAATTTAGTCCAAAATTTTGTATTATATTCATGATACATTCATGAGTTTTATTAATCATGTCATCATCAGGATTAATTCAGTAGTGTTTAGAAACATGTTATCTACTCACTTAGACAGAAAATTACTCCAGTCATCATCCACCATTCAGTTACTATTGGGCAAAACATAACCCAAAACACAACCAAAACAAACTGCAAATGCATTCAACAAGTTTGTAGAATCACAAGCTTGATGTAGTCACTGCAGGTAAGGAATATGGTACCAAATACTAAACGTATGACTACTTTAATACAATATAAGTGAATATGTCCAAATTATTACGACATATACAAATGGGAGAAATAGATACATGAAGTGCTTTCATTTCTAAATGGTGAAACAGATATGTATTAAAATATCCTCAAATAAAAGGTGACATTATATACTGTCAACTCATATGAAACATTTTATCTCAAATCCAAAATGTTGGAGTATAGAGCCACATTTAAAATGTCAGCTTCACTGTCAAAATAGATATGGTGTGGACTGTACACTCAATACAATCTAAATCTGATACCTCACTGTCTGTCTTTTGACTGATACTGCTTTTTAAACGGGTCTGGTCAGTCTACTCAAATATTTGTACTTTTATATTTTTCTCTCTACAAGCAATACTTTGATAATTTGTCATTTCTAATAATGAATTCATTTATGAAAGATATGACAGGTTTCAGGACACTGATATATCTGAATATGTTGAAAAAAATATACTGTCACTATTTTCACCAGAATAGCAGTGTGGTTTTAATATGATTTGACTCTTTGCAGGCTGTCAGGCTGTCTAGTCACAGAGGAAGGCTGTGCTTCTCTGGTCTCAGCTCTGAAGTCAAACCCCTCACACCTTAGAGAGCTGGACCTGAGCTACAATCACCCAGGAGACTCAGGAGTCAGACTGCTCTCTGCTGGACTGGAGGATCCACACTGGAGACTGGAGAAACTCAAGTATGTAGAGGGTTTATGTTGGGTTTATGTTAATGTTCATATCACACATGTTGGAGTTATCAGGCTAGTTAAGACAAACATTCTGACCACCACTTGGACTAAGTTATATGCTGTCACACACACACCTTGTTATATAAAGACTGTGTGTCCTGTGTGTGTGTGTGTCCTGTGTGTGTGGGTCCTGTGTGTGTGGGTCCAGTGTGTGTGTTTGTGTGTGTGTTTGTTTGTCCAGTGTGTGTGTGTGTCCAGTGTGTGTGTGTGTGTGTGTGTCCAGTGTGAGTGTGTGTATGTGTGTGTGTGTGTCTAGTGTGTGTGTGTGTCCAGTGAGTGTGTGTGTCCATTGTGAGTGTGTATGGGTCCAGTGTGTGTATGTGTGTGGTTCCAGTGTGTGTGTGTGTCCAGTGTATCAGTACGAACACACACACTGGACAGACACACACACACACACACAAACACACTGGACACATACACTACACACACACACACACACACACACACACACTGGACACATACACACACACACACACACACACACGGACTGGACACACACACACACTGAACACACACACACACTGGACACACACACACACACGTTGGACACACACACACACTAGACACACACACACTCACACTGGACACACACACACACACTGGACACACACACACACACACTGGACAAACAGACACACACACACACACACACTGGACACACACACACACACTAGACACATACACACACTGGACACACACACACACTCACACTGGACACACACACACACACACACTGGACACACACACACACTGGACATACACACGACACACACACACTGGACACACACTGGACACACACACTGGACACACACACACACAATGGACAAACACACACACTGGACACACACACACTGGACACACACACACTAGACACATACACATTCACACACACAAACTGGACACAAACACACACACACACACACACACACACACTCACTGGACACACACACACACACACACTCACTGGACACACACACACACTTGGACAAAGTTATATGCTGAGAGTGTGTGTGTGTGTGTGTGTGTGTGTCCAGTGTGTGTGTGTGTGTGTGTGAGTTCAGGTGTATCCCTCAATTACTGTCTGTTCTTCTGCTTACCGCTACAGTGTGGAACATGGTGGAGAGAACACAATGAAACCTGGACTTAGAAAATGTGAGTGTTGACTGCTGTGAAGAATATGACTAAGAATAAGTCTTAATTCAAGTGAAGTCAAAGTCAAAGACCACCATCATTACTTACTTGGTCAAATTAAATATCAGCTGTAGTTCTACAGAAGCACAAATCAGGGACACCAAAGTTTACAAAGAGTTGCTTTGACAATATGTGTGTGTGTGTGTGTGTGTGTGTGTGTGTGTGTGTCTGGCGTGTTCCTGTTACATTAGAAATGTGTGTGTGTGTGTTCAGAGTGTGTGTGTTTTCATGCTTGCATGCATACAGGTGTGTGTGTGTGTTCAGGGTGTGTGTGTTCAGGGTGTGTGTTTGTTCAGGATGTGTGTGTGTGTGTCCAGTGTGTGTGTGTGTTCAGGGTGTGTGTATGTGTGTGTGTTCAGTGTGTGTGTGTGTGTGTGTTCAGGATGTGTGTGTGTGTCCAGTGTGTGTGTGTGTGTGCGTTCAGGATGTGTTTGTGTGTCCAGTGTGTGTGTGTGTGTGTGTGTGTGTGTTCAGGATGTGTGTGTGTGTCCAGTTTGTGTTTGTGTGTGTTCAGGGTGTGTGTGTGTGTGTGTTCAGGATGTGTGTGTGTGTCCAGTGTGTGTATTCAGTGTGTGTGTGTGTGTGTGTGTGTTCAGGATGTGTGTGTGTGTCCAGTGTGTGTGTGTGTGTGTGTCCAGTGTGTGTGTGTGTGTGTGTTCAGGATGTGTGTGTGTGTCCAGTGTGTGTGTTCAGTGTGTGTGTGTGTGTGTGTGTTCAGGATGTGTGTGTGTGTCCAGTGTGTGTGTGTGTGTGTGTGTTCAGGGTGTGTGTGTGTTCAGGGTGTGTGTGTGTGTGTGTGTTCAGGATGTGTGTGTGTGTGTGTTCAGTGTGTGTGTGTGTTCAGGATGATGATGATTTCTAATATTGTGTTTGGTTTCATCCATCAGATGTCTGTGATCTCACACTGGACCTAAACACAGTAAACAGACTTGTCTCTCTGTCTGAGGAGAACAGAAAGGTGACATGGGGGAGAGAGAAGCAGCCGTATCCTGATCACCCAGAGAGATTTGAGGACTGGAGACAGGTGCTGTGTAGAGAGGGTCTGACTGGGCGCTGTTACTGGGAGGTAGAGTGGAGTGGGGGAGGGGCTGTTATAGGAGTGACATATAAAGGAATCAGCAGGAGAGGAGGGGGTAGTGACTGTAGGATTGGATGGAATGACAAGTCATGGAGTCTGTTCTGCTCTGGCAACAGTTACAGAGCCTGGCACAATAATAAGTCCACTACCATAGACGTCCTCTCCTCCAGCCCCCACAGAGTAGGAGTGTATCTGGACTGGCCAGCCGGCACTCTGTCCTTCTACAGAGTCTCCTCTGACACACTGACCCACCTGAACACATTCCACTCCACATTCACTGAGCCCCTCTATCCAGGGTTTAGGGTTTGGGATGTTGACTCCTCAGTGTCCCTGTAAATAATTACCATGGTAACACTGACACACACACCCATTGGACACACACACACACACACACACTGGACACACACACACACACACACACACACACACACACTTGACACACACACACACACACACTGGACACACACACACACACACACACACACTGGACACACACACACACACACTGGACACACACACATACACTGAACACACACACTGGACACAAACACACTGGACACACACACACACACACTGGACACACACAAACACACTGGACACACACAAACACACACACACACACACACTGGACACACTCACACTGGACACACACACACACTGGACACACACACACACACACACACACTAGACACATACACACACACACACACACACACTGTACACACACACACACTGGACACACAAACTGGACACACACAAACACACATACACACACACACACACTGGACAAACACACACACACTGGCCACACACACACTGGACAGACTCACACTGGACACACACACACACACACTGGACACACACACACTGGACACTGTACACACACACACACTGAACACACACACTGGACACACACTGGACACACACACACACACTCACACTGGACACACACACACACACTGGACACACTCACACACACACACACAATGGAGACACACACACTGGACACACACACACCGGATACACACACACACCGGACACACACACACACCGGACACACACTGGACACACACACTGGGTACACACACACACCCACACACACAGACACTGGGCACACACACACACACACACACTGGACACACACACACACACACACACACCAGACAAACACACTTGCTGGACACACAAACACTGGACACACACACACTGGGTACACACACACACACACACACTGGACACACACACACACACACACACACACTGGACAAACACACTTGCTGGACACACAAACACTGGACACACACAGACTCGGTACACACACACACACACACACTGACACCCACACACACACACACACTGGACACACACTGGACACACACACACACCAGACACACACACACACTGGACACACACACTGGACACACACACCGGACACACACACATGCTGGACACACAACCACTGGACACACACACACACACACACACACACTGGACACACACTGGACACACACTGGACACACACACACCGGACACACACACACAAACACACTGGACACACACTGGACACACACACACACACACACTGGACACACACACACCGGACACACACACTGGGTACACACACACACAGGACACACACACACACACACACACTGGACACACACACAGACACACACTGGACACACACATGCTGGACACACAAACACTGGACACACACACACACTGGACACACACACACACTGGACACACACACACACTGGACACACACACACTGGACACACACACAGACACACACTGGACACACACACACACAGACACTGGACACACACACATGCTGGACACACAAACACTGGACACACACACACTGGACACACACACGCACACATACACACACACACACACACACACACTGGACACACACACACACACACACAAAGGAGACACACACACTGGACACACACACACACACATATTGGACACACTGGACACACACACACACACTGGACACACACACACACACTGGACACACACTCACACATCTTCATATAATAGTGAGGACCTTGACACAGGACCTTCAAATGAGGACCATCATTTCTGATAGAATTGGGAACAAACAGACTCCTCATTCCAGCACTAAGTGTCCAACAAATACAGACATCACTTCAACACCTGATAAACTCCAATGAACAAATAGACATGCAGGGCACCAGTCTAGTGAGGACCAGTGGTTGCTAGGCAGTTTCTGGATCCCAGGTTCCAGAACAGCTTCTATCCCAGTTCTATCTGCCTGTTAAATCAAGCAACCTAAACTGTTTCCATCAGACTTTTAGAACATCACTGAACATTTTTTTATTTTATGATCTTTTACCACTTTGCATTTTTTATTGATGTTCTTATGATATATTTTACTGTTTGTGTGTACGTACCACAGGAGGTTGGTGGGACCTTAGTTGTGGAGGACAGGCTTGTAATGGCTGGAGCGGATTGAGTGGAATGGTATCAAACACATCAAATACATGGTTTCCATGGTTTCCATGTGTTTGATGCCATTTAATTGGCTCCGTTCCAGCCATTATTATGAGCCGTCCTCCCCTCAGCAGCCTCCACTGGTATGTACTGTCCTATATGAGCTCCAACAAGGAATTACAATGTATGTATTACTTTTAATACCTGCAAATGGCAAATAAACTACTTGAACTCCTTATGAGTGTCTGCAGCCGACTAGGCTGTTGCCATCTGACAAGATGCCATCTGACATTACAGGAATATTCTGCAAATGTTGATGAATCCACCCAAAACAACATGTAGTCTTTCCCCTAGACTCCCATGAAGTTATAGTGGGACATTATGAGGTGACGTTGAGGTAACATACTCAGAACATACTGCACATTGTTGATCCTGTTTTAGATGGATCCTCTGTTTAACTATTTAAACTCTTACAATAACACTGTTGAAATACCAATGTGATAATTTGTTGCATATATTTTATGTTGAAAAATAAATTGTACAATTATATACGGACATATGCTCCATAACTGTACAATTGTGCATGGATATATTGTACTTTTCATAATAAAAAGCATGTTAATTGTCAAAACAATGTCGTTATCAATTTTACATTGTCCTCTCCCAGTCACAGGTTGATGTTTTGTCATGAATCTTGCCCTGGAGGCAGAACTGCACGATTTCCTCTAGATATGCCAGCTGCATAGTCAAAATTGGCTATATCGTAAACATTTGTGGAAAATAATTGTGTTTTATGGTCTTAATTTAAGGTAAGGATTAGCAGTGAGGTTAAGGTTAGCATTAAAATCAGATATTATTACTTTATGCCTGTGCCAGCTAGTGACCACTTTGCAGAACTGCCTCCAGGGCAAGATTCATGACAATAAATGCCAACCTGCCTCCCAGTCATCCCCTCCCTATCTCTACAAGGCTGCAGAACCTGCAAGCTAGTGATGTGGGGGTTGTCTCATAACCCACAGTCCCCAGGCGGGTGGGTGGCAGGCAGGTTCAATACAAAGAAAACAATAGACTACATAAGAAAATCCATCAATGGATCATTATTGTGCAATTTACACTAAGTGGACAAAACATTAAGGACACCTGCTCTTTCCATGACAGACTGAGCAGGTGAATCCAGGTGAAAGCTATGATCCCTTATTGATGTCACTTGTGGATGAAGGGGAGGAAACAGGTTAAAGAAGGATGTTTAAGCCTGGAGACAATTGAGACATGGATTGTGTGTGTGTGTGCCATTCAGAGGGTGAATGGGCAAGACAAAATATTGAAGTGCCTTTGAACGGGGTATGGTAGTAGGTGCCAGGCACACCGGTTTGTGTCAAGAACTGCAACGCTGCTGGGTTTTTCACGCTCATGGTACACCACCCAATGGACATCCAGCCAACTTGACACAACTGTGGGAAACATTGGTAGTCAACATGGGCCAGCATCCCTGTGGAACGCTTTCAACACCTTGTAGAGTCCATGCCCCGACGAATTGAGGCTGTTCTGAGGGCAAAAGTGGGGAAGTAACTCAATATTAGGAAGGTGTTTGATATAACGTCTTTTGATACAGCATTTATTAATGTCTTTAAAGTCATCAGCTGTAGGTGAGAGAGAGGAGAAGGACACGCCATGTGTTGTGTCGGTCACGGATGGGGGGCCAGAAGGTCGGCGTGCCAAGATAGATTAGGGGCCACTGTTGCTAATCTTAGAAAGAGTACGTGATGGAATGGCCTGGCTCTGGGTGCCACACGATACTATGTATGGGGATCCTATTGTAGGAGGTGAGTGACACTCAATAATGGTTGGCAACTGTGGGATGGAAGTAGCTCGGAGAGCATTATATAAACTGAGAGGTTTTCTATGGAAGTCATTCAGATGACAAGAGGCTACGCCCGTATCGCTTTGTCATTGAATCCAGTACTGTAACCATTAAATAACAATGAATCAACTCTCCATCTAAGTGGTCGACTACTCTCTTACATCCTGAAGTCACGAGATACCAGAGAAACTGGTCATAACAGATTGGAGTCTAAGCGAACAGGATGCAGTTTACAGCCGAACTAACAGGGAAGCAAACTTTTCATTTTTTTAATAGGTTAAATTCTGCTTATCTGTGGTAAAGCTGAGCTGTAACGAACGCTTTAAAATGCAATATTTTGTTGAGGGGAACAGATGAGTGGTATTCAAGTACGTAAACAGATGGAAGGAGAAATAGCAAATAAGACAATAACATGGTGCTGTGATTCAACAACAAATGCTCAGAGCGATCATGTTGAATCATGGCACCAATGACAAAATAGGCAAACTATATTATAATAAAGATCAAGTTGGCGATTTGATTTAAGTATTTGATTACTAATATTGGATGAACTAATAAAAGTAATGGATAGCCAACTTAGTAGACCGGTATCTGGAAAAACAGTCTCCATTAAGAGTAAACCAGAGCTTCATTTTACCTCGAAGAGAGAGAAAGGAAATGACTGAATTATTACAGACAAATCCGCATTTAAAACAAGTATCTTTTAAAAGTAGTGAAAATCAGACAATGTGCAAATGGATGTTAAGTAAATGAGGATTTTTCTATGTGGAACTATATCTTAGTGATTTATCAGCATGGACAGATAATGACTATCCTCAAGCTGGTAGTTTTAAAAGGGTTAAATTACAAGTAGAGCGAAAGTATATAATTGCTAATACAGCCATAAGCTACCCGAAATGGGATTTAAATGACATGAAAGAGGTGTATAAATCATGGGATTTAATGAGTGCACAATGGACTGTAAATATCATTAGGAAGGAGGAAAAGTCAGTTAAGAAATGAGGTAATTTGGCAATGGAGCAACATAATCTACCTTATGAAAAGAGTCAGTCCACAAGGGGATATAAAAGGATCTGACAGTATGAAAGGAATTTATCCACAGTTAGCGAACTCTATTCAGCCTCCAGCTTCTAGTACAGGGGAAGACATAGAAGAGGATAGTGACAATATGATTGGTTATATCCACAGTTAGCGAACTCTATTCAGCCTCCAGCTTCAGTACAGGGGAAGACGTAAGACGAGGATAGTGACAAATGATTGGTTATATCCACAGTTAGCGAACTCTATTCAGCCTCCAGCTTCTAGTACAGGGGAAGACGTAGAAGAGGATAGTGACAATATGATTGGTTATATCCACAGTTAGCGAACTCTATTCAGCCTCCAGCTTCTAGTACAGGGGAAGACGTAGACGAGGATAGTGACAATATGATTGGTTATATCCACAGTTAGCGAACTCTATTCAGCCTCCAGCTTCTAGTACAGGGGAAGACGTAGAAGAGGATAGTGACAATATGATTGGTTATATCCACAGTTAGCGAACTCTATTCAGCCTCCAGCTTCTAGTACAGGGGAAGACATAGAAGAGGATAGTGACATATATGATTGGTTATTTATACAATCTCATGGGGTTTAGGCCAAAAAAATAAAAAATCCTAAAATCAGGTCAAAATATATGTTTCCTAAAGCTAAAACAGATAACTTTGAGACCAAACGGTGGTGCGAGGAATGCAGGTCCATTGTGGTTCCAAAGGTTTGGTAGAGCTTTAGACACGGCAGAAAGAAGGTTTAGAGGTCATACAGGACGAATAAACATTGAAAAAAATTAGAAACTAGAGAGTGGGTGGAAAATGAATATCAAATGATATTTACAATAATCAAAACAAAAACCAAAATGTCGATTTAAACAATAGATTAGCAAATAAAATGATGTAATTTTTGGTTGAAGCAGAGGAAGGATAATAATGGAGGAAGAGGAAGGTCCAATGGTAATTCCAGAGGAGGAAGAAGGAGGTTTAACAGAGACAGGGATACTTGCAATTATTGTAAACACTGGGGACATTGGGTTGGAGACTGTAACGTTAGAATACAGGATGAGGAGAGATGAAGATATGGAGATAGAGAGAGGGGAAATTGGACTCCTGCCCAACCGCACCCTAATTCCCAGAATACACCTAGAGAGGAGACGGCAGGGTAATCTATTATGGGGACAATGACATACAACACCGATAAGCAGGGAGGAGGTTAAACACATGATCAATGCACCACAATTGCATATTTCGGTTAGCCCATTAGATATACCACAGTTAAATGTA
Source organism: Coregonus clupeaformis (assembly GCF_020615455.1). Taxonomy (NCBI): domain Eukaryota; kingdom Metazoa; phylum Chordata; class Actinopteri; order Salmoniformes; family Salmonidae; genus Coregonus; species Coregonus clupeaformis. The sequence goes on along the minus strand of NW_025533752.1, from coordinate 383,547 downwards.
TGTGTATCTAGAAAAATAATTCAATTTCTAATAGATACAGGGGCAACTATGACATGTTTAAGGCAACAAGATTGAAGGTGTCCTTTAAGTAATCAGAAAGTCCAGCCTATTGGAATTAGTGGAACTATGCAAATTGATCCTATATCTCTCCCATTACAAATTGATTTGGAGGATATTATTTTTCAACATTCATGTATAGGAAGCGCTGCAACTCCTATGGCGTTAATGGGAAGAGACCTTTTAAGTAAACTCAATGCCACCATTTTTTGTTATGAATGTGTATGATGATTTGATATACGTTTGGATAATAAGCTTTGATATGACATTATATTGTGGTTCCGTACATCAATGCCAATCATATAATATCAAGGAGTGGTATGGAGAGCGTGAGGTTATTTTAGAGTGTAGTGGAAAAGTATATATGTTTTAGAGAGTCTTGACTTTGACGGAGTTTCCTGAAGGTCAGAGAATTGGTGAGGATCCAATGACAGGAAGGTCAGTGTCCTGGAAACTACAGTCTGGTTTTTTGGTTCCGCTGGGAGTTTGTTTGAGGAAGTTGATTTGTGTCGATTAAGAATCGTTAAAAAAACACGAAAGGATTGTTTGATGTGAGTACCTAGGAGTTTCTACGTTCTATGTGACGATGTGAAAATAGGATGAATTTTATGTGTGTGTAATCGATTACTAGAGAGGTGATAAAGTGATCATTTGAATAATATGTATGTATTAACTTGCTCACCCAAACGTAGACGTACGTCAAGGGGTGGGAAATAATTAACAAAAGTTTTCTGAGTTCGAGCCATTGATGGATAATTTGATAGAGATAAGGTTTAAGAAATGAACTACCCATAAGGACTGGAATTTATAGACGTAACTTATAACATAACAAACCAGTGTAATTGGGCTATTTGTGGGATTTATTTGTCATTTCAATAGCATTGGGTAAATGGAATAGAGTAAAATCTAGGTTTCTGAGTGTAATTCAACCGTTGGTGTGTGTTGCTATGACAGATACTACAAAGTATTTGGTTTGGTGATGTAGAATGGAAGATTTAGCGGCGTGATTGGTTCAAATTGAAAGACACAATTATTTAACAGGAATAGCGAGACAATTTCGAGGTATTCATTTTTTTGGTTGCCTAATGCTTTGCTAGATTAAACAATTGAAAATGGTGACATAATGTCAATCAATAAATTGGATATTAATACTATGGATACAAATTCAATATATGCTGATCAACTATTAAGTGGCTCTGGATAAGAGCGTCTGCTAAATGATGTAAATGTAAATGTAAATCAACTACAGCAAGTGTTTGGTTTGTTACTTGTAGCCTCCTTAGAAAGGACAGTTACCTAGATATGCTGACTTCTAATAATGGAGGATTGGTGGATTCATAAGAGCTGTGGCTATGATCTGAGTTGATAACAGGGGATACTAATAGGATAGTGACGAAGCACAGGGAAGAGAGGGTGTTTTCTTAAAATGGGAAGTGAAGCAAGGGGACAAAGATAATTAAAATACTATTAAAAAACAGCAGGGATAAAAAAGCTGTTGGAAAGAAGCAGAGAATGAAAGATAACATTAACTGAGGAATATAGAAACTTTTAGCTGAGGTAACTACAGAAATATTACTGACCCAATATCCTAACAGATAAACTGAACCCAAACATGAAGCTACTACAGCCATCTAGGATTGTTAAAGTTGTAAAGTTCGTTTTTTAAACCCTACGATAGAGGTAAAGGCAGAACGCTGTTTGAGAATGGTTTTTATTTGTTGTTTGGAGAGTTTCTAGGTGTTGATCTGTGGGTGTTAGCAACTGGGGTTGGCTGAACGTGAGAGAGCTGTAAGTGTCATAATGGGTTAAGTTTGGTGTACCCGGATCACTGGCTGCTGTGGAAAGGGAGGAGGTAAAAGGGTGGTGAGTGTCAACGGTGAGAAATGGCTAGCTAGTTAGTGGTGTTAACTAGTAGCGTTTACATTGGTGACGTTACTTGCTCTGAGACTTTGAAGTAGTTGTCTGCCTTGCTCTGCAAGGTCGTGCCTTTTGTTGAATGACGGGTAATGGTGTGTCGAGGGTGACTGTTGTTAATGTGTGCAGAGGGTCCCTGGTTCAAGACCATGTAGGGAAGGAAGCAAAACTGTCACATTGATGCTGTTGACCTAGATCACTGGGTGAATTGATAAGATTATACGAAAGAGATTGTCCTACCAACCCATGGCGGCTAGGATAACATAGTAGTTTAAGAGGCATCCCTGTGAATAGATGTTTTATTTGTTTTGACTATAACTTAACAATAATGTGTCACCTGCTAAAGTACCGTTAGATGGAAAGACAGCGATAGAGGATAATAGAGATTGTAGAGGGTTTTCTGTGTTAAAAGGAAAGTAGGTTAATTGGGAGATGAGAAATGTTGAATTGGATTGTTTGAAAAGGAAAGTAGGTTAATTGAGAGATGAGAAATGTCGAATTGGATTGTTTGAAAAGGAAAGTAGGTTAATTGAGAGATGAGAAATGTTGAATTGGATTGTTTGAAAAGGAAAATAGGTTAATTGAGAGATGAGAAATGTCGAATTGGATTGTTTGAAAAGGAAAATAGGTTAATTGAGAGATGAGAAATGTCGATTTGGATTGTTTGAAAAGGAAAGTAGGTTAATTGAGAGATGAGAAATGTTGAATTGGATTGTTTGAGTTGACTAACATTAAAATAATGCTGTCTAGTTATGTGAATGCAAATATGTTATTAGGTAGTAGTGGTTTGTGGATAGAATTGACTGATGCCATGATTTAGTAAGCGGGTGAAAGAGAGTAGTGCTCGCTGTGCTATATCAGGATGTAAAGGATGCAGGGGTAATGTGGAGCAGATATCTAAATAGTTGAATATGGAAGGTTCTTTGACAATTGTTTTATTATTATTATTAAATTCTATAGTTTGTTTAACCATCAGTGAGTTATGCAGACAGCTAATTCATTCTAAAAACGATCATCTGTTTCTGGTACGTTGAACAATGGAATGTAGTTTTTACTATTATGCTGATAGGGAAGTACACATTTTTTGTAAGTTATGAATTTATTAAACAATAGGTTTATATTTCAATACATCACTGCAACAAGTTGAGCAGATTACATTACCGAAAAGGGGTTATAGATGTTCATCTTTTTAGAGATTTTATGTAATCTTCTTCTGGAGTAGTTATGAGGAATTAGATTGAAACAAACGATTATTGATGTGAGGTAGGACAGGGTATATCTGCATCATGTTTTGTGTGTAATTAATATTTTTGGATTGCTGATTATAATTGAATGTTAACGAAATATATACTTTCTCTTCCAGGAAAATGGGGATTTCCTTATCTCTCATTGGGATGTTTCAAAAGTCTGTGGGCTAGGGGGAGCAGTTAGTAAAATTTGTCAGTCTTATAATTAGGTCATAAGAGGGAGCTACCAAATTAAATAAGGCCTGGCTAGTTTTGTTTGTTGTTTTCCAATAGGGTTTTTCAAATAACCACACACAACCCACCTATTATAATGGTTATATAGGGTTGTTATTTTGATTTTAGGGGGTTTTAACGGGTCAAAGATGATAAGTCTTAAAGGAACACACACATGGAACTTTCTGAAGTTTTTTGTTTTATATGTGAGTTTTGGGTAAACATGTGATTTCTTTTGAGAAGAAATGTAATGAGGACTTACTGTACACTGGGGATGCAAAACATTTATGAAATGTTTTGACTGTGGTTAATGCTTAGTTTATACTATAGAATGGAACACGTCTTTGAAGGGTTTGAATGACCTCTGAACTCTGTCTTGACTTTCTAGTGTGAATTGATCACCCACACTGGAAAGCCAAGAGGCATAGGATGAGGAATTTAAGGTAATTTATTATACAGAGTTGAGGGTAATTTATAATACTGATAATTATGAAGAATTGTATAATTTGGCAATAGTCATATCTATGATTCAGACCATAATAAGGTCAGAGTGAGAGAGCTAGTCCTGAATGAGGAACATTCAATGTACTCTAAACTGAAATAAAACGACATAGAATAATAATTAGTCCTCTCCCTCCTTGCATTAACATTAACTGATACATCTCTAGCTGTAATAACTGCCATGTTAGTAATCGTTTGTACAGATCTTAAAATCAATCCCCGAGAAATTGGAAACAACCCCCCATAACTATGACTGTAATGATTACTATGGCCACTAGAGGACATATAATACTTGCCATCCATGTTCCTATGGAATTACCACTAAAACAACCTTTAAAAAACTCCAACAACATTCAAATTACCATATCATCCTCATCTTAATATAATAGCCTCCAATTCTATGTGATTATCAATTACACATTCTAATGATTAACATCTCAGACCCAATTGCTTAACAACTCATGATTGTTAAAATATACAATGTTAAACTCCGCCTTTGTCCTCCTAATATACCTGATATAACATACACATTATAACACTCTATTATCACTCCCTGTTACATCATCACATCCCTAGACTATTCCTGCTTTAATAATTCAACCAAATTCACATTATATGAAAATATCATAACCCCATGATAATAACCAATTAATTACTTGCCATTCAACATAGATATGTAGCACCCTAAACATCCATATCAATATCACCCCATACTTCAAATGTATATCGTTACTAATATGTTAATACTTTAACCCAATTAATCAACATATTCATGATTTCATTCACAATCCTCACCTTAACTTCCATGTTTCAAACAGTATGAGTCAACAATGTCTATTCAAAATAAATCATATAAATGTATCCTAAGACATGACCTTAATGTATCACTGTTTAAACCCATAATATCGATATAAAACATTTCTATGCTTATACAGACTAATAATTCACTTAAATCACTCATTAATCTTATAAATTATAACCAACCAAATTACTGAACTTAACCAAATTTAAAATGCCAATTCTTATTCACTTTATCCTTATCACTGAAAATGAAAACTCTCAATTTAATCACCCATTACAACTTTCAGAATGTATACCTATATTAACATACATTATAAACATTCAGAATTTAATTATGACTTTCCTCATCCTGAAAATAAATACAGATCATTATCTCAATGCACTCTCAATACTATCACTTTAGCAGTGGATATACCTACTATCATCTCCAGATGCCTATCATCTCCTCGTAGCCATCTGTAGCATCGGGTTGACATGATACCTGTTCAATCTCCCCTCTATCCATACCTCCGTTGGTGTAGACGGTGTGATGATGCATGAACCTTCTTCCTTCACTAGTTATATGATCATGCAGAGTCCTTCTCCATTTATCACCGTCTCTCTGTGGAGTGTATCCTTCTATCAAGCGTACCAATAGTCTCTGCTGCAAAAACACACAGACAAAACAAAACAATGCTCCACCCGAAGCGGTGCCACCTTCCTCCTCTGCGTTAGAAAAGTCATACAATGGTCCATATAGATCTAGGAATCTCTCTCTCTTACTTGGCCCTCCATCAAGGTAGCCATCAACACCTATTACTAACCTTCCCACTTGGGTGTTGTCCATCAATGACTTCCCTTAATCCTTTACCACCACATCGATCTCCAAGTCGCAGAAAATGTCCAGATTCTCCCGGTAGGTCTGGCAGAGAAGCCTTCACCTTTTCTAAAGAAAGTCTGCATAACATTGTTAGTTGAGACACAGCATGCTACTTCATCCTGTCTTCTTATCAGTCCTGATGAGCCTTTTATATTAGGAAGTACACATTCTCAGTTTGTTACCTGTATAAAAGACACCTGTCCACAGAAGCAATCAATCAATCAGATTCCAAACTCTCCACCATGGCCAAGACCAAAGAGCTCTCCAAGGATGTCAGGGACAAGATTGTAGACCTACACAAGGCTGGAATGGGCTACAAGACCATCGCCAAGCAGCTTGATGAGAAGGTGACAACAGTTGGTGCGATTATTCGCAAATGGAAGAAACACAAAATAACTGTCAATCACAAAATCAGCAGGGGATCAAATACTTCTTTCCCTCACTGTATGTGTGTATGTATTTGTGTATGTATGTGTGTATATGTATGTGTATGTGTATTATCTCCCGAGTAGCGCAGTGGTCTACTAGAGATCCTGGTTCAAATCCAGGCTCTGGCGTAGCCGGCCACGACCGGGAGACCCATGGGGCGGCTAACAATTGGCCCAGCATCATCCAGGGTAGGGGAGGGAATGGCCGGCAGGGATGTAGCTCAGTTGGTAGAGCATGGCTTTGCAACGCCAGGGTTGTGGGTGTTCAATTCCCACGGGGGGCCAGTATGGAGAAAAAATTAAATAATGTATGCACTCACTCACTCTGGATAAGAGCGTCTGCTAAATGACGTAAATGTAAATATGTGTGTGTGTGTATATATATAAAAAACATGGGGGACTGGAAGTGATGCAGACAATTACATTGATGGAAGATACAATCTATCTGCAATATTAAGCTGATCTACCCCCTTAAAACAAAACAAATAAATAAAATAATAATATTAATTACCTGAAAATTGTATGTCATCCAGTCTTAAAATGTCTGCAAAAACCAAATATTGAAATACTGTTAAATATTTAAAAACCATTGTTATCCATTGAGTGAATTGTTATCCATTGAGAGAGGGATATAGAATAGTATACTATCGTGCTAGGTAATTTTTTTCTACAACTGTGATGTAACTGAACATCCACTAGGTGGAGCCAGTGGTCCACTCTTGATTAGACACTTCACATAAAATAGAAATTTGTTTGGTAAAAACAGTAGGATAAATATATATGTAGGTAGATATATATATATATATATATATATATATATATATATATATATATATATATATTATTATACTAACATTCTAGATACACACACACACACATAATCAATTGACTGGTAATTTTTCTATAACTGTGATGTAACTGTATATCCACTAGGTGGAGCCAGTGGTCCACTCTTGAGTAGAGACTTGGTTTGGCATGGCATTTTCATGGGTTCTGAGACACCTTGAGACATGTCACATAAAATTGACATTTGTTTGGTATAAACAGTAGGATATATACATATGTCGGTAGAGTCCATTCTCGTTTAAAAAAATCAATAACACAACATCTCATTCATTATATACTATATCATTTTATACAATAGATTATTAAAAACATTTGTTTATAATATACAACATAAATAATATATATATGCATAGTTAGATATAAAAGCCTTCATCATATTGAAAATTCAACTCACCTTCAAAATGCTCCATGAGGAATAAATGATTCAAGGAGTCTCTATAAGATGTATGTCTTCAGGCCTTCTGGTCCTCTGGGTCTTTTTTCTTGGTTGACTGAGACATCCCACGGACGCTCTTTTATGGGGTCAAATGGATCTGTTTAGGTCAGCAGTAAAACGGGACATCTTTAAGAATACAATTACCTTTTTTGTTTTTAATTGACTGAGAAATCCACTGGACATTCCATACTCGGACACTTCACGGACATTCCAGGACTCCCTACCCACCATGTGTACATTCAGTTCCCTTGAGTGTAAGGGACTCCCTAGATGAGCAAACTGTTGACCATTAAAATATGGATAGCTGAGAACTCTTTCTAAAAGGGTAAACAGGTTTACAAAACAGTTGTTTTAAAGAAACACCACACACGCTCACACACACACACACAACCCAAAGAACCAGTGGCTCTTGAGGAGAGAGAGAGAGAGAGAGAGAGAGAGAGAGAGAGAGAGAGAGAGAGAGAGAGAGAGAGAGAGAGAGAGAGAGAGAGAGAGAGAGAGAGAGAGAGAGAGAGAGAGAGAGAGAGAGAGAGAGAGAGAGAGAGAGAGAGAGAGAGAGGGGAGGGACGGAGAAAGAGAGAGAGAGAGTGAAAGAGAGAGAGAGAGAGAGAGAGAGAGAAAGAGATAGATAGATAAATAGATAGACAGACAGACAGACAGACAGACAGACAGACAGACAGACAGACAGACAGACAGACAGACAGACAGACAGATAGATAGATAGATAGATAGATAGATAGATAGATAGATAGATAGATAGATAGATAGATAGATAGATAGATAGATAGATAGATAGATAGATAGATAGATAGATAGATAGATAGATAGATAGATAGATAGATAGATAGATAGATAGATAGATAGATAGATAGATAGATAGATAGATAGATAGATAGATAGATAGATAGATAGATAGATAGATAGATAGATAGATAGATAGATAGATAGATAGATAGATAGATAGATAGACAAACAGATAGATAGGGGAGGGACGGAGAAAGAGAGAGGGTCGAAGGTAAATACAATTTTCTTTCAAACCTTTTATTTTCTTCTAAATTGTTACTTCAGAAATGTAAGCATACATATACAAATTATTAAAGTTCACTATACAATATTGAATATTAAACTGACATTAATGTTTACTACTAAACTTATGTATCATAAACGTTATTATTACACAAAACTACACCTTACTAAACAATACATTTATAATTATTAGAATAATGTTTTTCTTAGAAAAAAAGCAGAATCAGCATTTTTCTCCTTTTCAGGGGCCTTTTGTAACAGGGAACAGTCAATGCACTTCTAATGCCATATCCATATAATTTAGAATGAACCTCTTTGGGGCGATGCTATGCATAGCAGGTACATCTAGCTTAAAGACTAGCGTCTAAGGGTATGGTTTATTAACTCCCTCAGTTGGGGAGGGGGTTGGTGGGTTTGGGGTAGGGTCAGGGTATTAGCTCACCAGATGGTTACTATTTTATACTTTCATCATTTCATTTAGTTTCTATCTTTTTCCCTCTTTCTTATTATCTTTAAAGATGCTCCTAATAACTATACATTTATGACACTTAACATTAGGGTACTGTAATGAATACTCAGGGAGAAAAAGGTGTAGATTCACGCGCAGAGCGCAGCAGGTGTGTATTACGCCTTTACAGAAGACAGGAATCGTGGTCACAGGCAGGCAATGGTCATACACAGGTAGGCAAACAGGCAGGTGAATCAAAACTAGGACTGAAGGCTATAACTGGTTCTCACAAACGAGCTAGGAAAAGTCTTAGTAAGTAGTGGTTCTGGTGAAAAATGTCCTTTAAGTATCTCCACAATATCCCCATACGTCTTATTACCTGTTCTGTCTGGCTGTAGCAGGCTGCCTAGTAAATTAAATGTCTTTGGCCCCATTACACTAAAACATGTAGGCACAATATTGTCCTGATACATGTCATTTACAATAACAAAATATTCAAACAGTTCTGTATATGAGCTCCACTGCTCAGTACTTTTATCAAACTGTCCAATGTTACCAACAATTCCAATAATTGTTCATTTCTCAATAAGCTCCTGATTGTCACTCACTTCAGTATTGTCCTCAACCAAAGCAATATTTTCCTCAGTCATGTGATCTTCATTTACTTCACTCACTGATGTTTCCTCCTAAGTTCGCTCATTTAGCAGTTTTAAATAAAAGGTTTGTCTTCACAGTTGAATAAATGTCCTTTCCTTCAATCAATGTATATTCCTCCCTTTTTTATCAAGTTGTTTTCCCGCTCCGTCTCAAGTCCTTTTCTGATGTCATGACGATGTTAACTCTCTCTCTTAGCTAGCTGGACTATGCACTTGCCTCTGCTAGCAATACACTGTGCTAACATTAGCCTAGACTGGACCACAGAAAATAACAGTTTTAAACAGTTGTAAAAACCCACTTCTTCCAGACAGAATAGTTCCTGTAGATTCAGACTTACTCATCACCAATCTTTTGTTATGTCTGGTGGGTTTCATAACCATGTCTGTATAACAATTCAATAATGATGAGACAGGAGACAGGAATCAGTTCAACCATTTATCTGGAACGTGATCATCTCAACACATACAAACCCCCATGATGCTCTGCAGCACAACCCCAATATACAACAAATACATAGATAAGTAAATGGACACTAAACAAAACTCATAGAGGAATTTAAATGTTCAGTTGTAGAAAGTAGGGCCATGGGATAGGGTCAGAAAGGTCAGTATGTTTGATAACTGGTTACAGAGGTGACATAACAAGCATAAGGTCCATTATAACACAGTGAAGTAGAGGTGGGAGCTAAAAGCAGACATGGACAGTGAGACGGTGTGAGGAGGTCAGGGGTGAAACACTAGATCAGGACAGGTAGAAATGGCAGGGCTGGAAATAGACACAGAGACACATTCTGATCATGGCTCAGACCTGACCTGAGACACCCAAACAGAAGATGCCATAGCAAAGTCCTGTTCAGTAGGCTATATGGGATTTCCTTTCATCAAAATCCAACACATGGAAATGTGTCCAGTGTGTGTGTGTGTGTGTGTGTCCAGTGTGTGTGTGTGTGTGTTTGTCCAGTGTGTGTGTGTGTGTGTCCAGTGTGTGTGTCCTGTTTGTGTGTGTTCAATGTGTGTGTGTTCAGTGTGTGTGTGTGTTCAGTGTGTGAGTGTGTGTGCGTGTGTGTGTTTCCAGTGTGTGTGTGTATGTGTGTGTGTGTGTGTGTGTCCAGTGTGTGTCTGTCCAGTGTGTGTGTGTGTCCTGTGTGTGTCCGTCTAGTGTGTGTGTGTGTGTGTGTGTGTTTGTTTGTCAGGTGTGTGTGTGTGTGTCCAGTGTGTGTGTGTTTGTGTCCATTGTGTGTGTGTGTGTGTCCAGTGTGTGTGTGTCCAGTGTGTGTGTGTGTGTGTGTGTGTCCAGTGTGTGTGTCCTTGGTGTGTGTGTGTGTGTGTCCTGTGTGTGTGTGTGTGTCCTTGGTGTGTGTGTGTGTGTCCACTGTGTGTGTGTGTGTCCAGTGTGTGTTTGTGTCCAGTGTGGATGTGTCCAGTGGGTGTGTGTATCCAGTGTGTGTGTGTGCAGTGTGTATGTGTGTGTCCAGTGTGTGTGTGTGTCCAGTGTGTGTGTGTGTATCCAGTGTGTGTGTGTGTGCAGTGTGCGTGTGTGTGCAGTGTGCGTGTGTGTGTCCAGTGTGTGTGTGTGTGTCATGCGTGTTTGTGTGTGCGTTCAGTGTGTGTGTGCCCAGTTTGTGTGTTCAGTGTGTGTGTGTCCAGTGTGTGTGTTCAGTGTGTGTGTGTTCAGTGTGTGTCCAGTGTGTGTGTGAGATTGTGTGTTCAGTGTGTGTGTGTGATTGTGTGTTCAGTGTGTGTGTGTTAAGTGTGTGTGTTTGTGTGTGTGTTTTCAGTGTGTGTGTTCAGTGTTTGTGTGTCCAGTGTGTGTGTGTTCAGTGTGTGTGTGTGTGTTCAATGTGTATGTATGTGTGTGTCCAGTGTGTGTGTTTGAGTGTGAATCCAGTGTGTGTGTCCTGTGTGTGTGTGTGTTCAATGTGTGTGTGTCCAGTATGTGTGTGTGTGTTCAGTGTGTGTGTGTGTTCAGTGTGTGAGTGTGTGTGCGTGTGTGTGTTTCCAGTGTGTGTGTGTGTATGTGTGTGTGTGTGTCCAGTGTGTGTGTGTGTGTCCAGTGTGTGTGTTTGTGTGTGTCCAGTGTGTGTGTGTTTGTGTCCAGTGTGTGTTTGTGTGTGTGTCCAGTGTGTGTGTGTGTGTGTGTCGAGTGTGTGTGTGTCCAGAGTGTGTGAGTGTGTCCAGTGTGTGTGTCCTTGGTGTGTGTGTGTGTGTGTCATGTGTGTGTGTGTGTGTGTCCAGTGTGTGTGTGTCCAGTGTGTGTGTGTGTGTGTGTGTGTCCAGTGTGTGTGTGTGTGTCCAGTGTGTGTGTGTCCAGTGTGTGTGTGTGTGTATCCAGTGTGTGTGTGTGCAGTGTGCGTGTCCAGTGTGTGTGTGTGTCATGTGTGTGTGTGTGTGTGTACTGTGTGCCCAATTTGTGTGTTCAGTGTGTATGTGTCAAGTGTGTGTGTTCAGTGTGTGTGTGTGTTCAGTGTGTGTCCAGTGTGTGTGTGTGATTGTGTGTTCAGTGTGTGTGTTTTAAGTGTGTGTGTGTGTGTGTTTTCAGTGTGTGTGTTCAGTGTGTGTGTGTCCAGTGTGTGTGTTCAGTGTGTGTGTGTCCAATGTGTGTGTATGTGTGTGTCCAGTGTGTGTGTGTGTGTGTGTGTGTGAATCCAGTGTGTGTATGTTTGTGTGTGTCCAGTGTGTGTGTGTGGATATGTGTCCAGTGTGTGTGTGTGTGTTCAGTGTGTGTGTGTGTGTGTGTGTGTGTTCAGTGTATGTGTGTGTGTCCAGTGTGTGTGTGTGTGTGTGTGTTTGTGTCCAGTGTGTGTGTGTCAAGTGTGTCAAGTGTGTGTCCAGTGTGTGTGACCTTTGTGTGTGTGTGTGTCATGTGTGTGTGTGTTCAGTGTGTGTGTGTGTTTGTGTCCAGTGTGTGTGTGTGTCCAGTGTGTGTGTCCTTTGTGTGTGTGTGTGTCCTGTGTGTGTGTATGTGTGTGTCCAGTGTGTGTGTGTGTCCTTTGTATGTGTGTGTGTCCTGTGTGTGTGTGTGTCCAGTGTGTGTGTGATCAGTGTGTGTGTGTCCAATGTGTGTGTATGTGTGTGTCCAGTGTGTGTGTGTGTGTGTGTGTGAATCCAGTGTGTGTATGTTTGTGTGTGTCCAGTGTGTGTGTGTGGATGCGTGTCCAGTGTGTGTGTGTGTGTTCAGTGTGTGTGTGTGTGTGTGTGTGTTTCAGTGTATGTGTGTCCATTGTGTGTGTGTGTGTGTGTGTGTTTTGTGTCCAGTGTGTGTGTGTTTGTGTGTGTCCAATGTGTGTGTGTGTCAGTGTGTGTGACCTTTGTGTGTGTGTGTGTCCTGTGTGTGTGTGTTCAGTGTGTGTGTGTTTTGTGTCCAGTGTGTGTGTGTCCAGTGTGTGTGTTCTTTGTATGTGTGTGTGTCCTGTGTTTGTGTGTCCAGTGTGTGTGTGTTTGTGTCCAGTGTGTGTGTCCTTTGTGTGTGTGTGTGTCATGTGTGTGTGTGTGTGTCCAGTGTGTGTGTACTTTGTGTGTGTGTGTGTCCTGTGTGTGTGTGTCCCGTGTGTGTGTGTGTGTGTCCAGTGTGTTTGTGTTTGTGTCCAGTGTGTGTGTGTGTGTGTGTGTGTGTGTCCAGTGTGTGTGTGTGTGTGTGTGTGTGTGTGCCAGTGTGTGTGTGTCCAGTGTGTGTGTGTGTGTGTTATCTAGTGTTTGTGTGTCCAGTGTGTGTGTGTTTCCAGTGTGTGTGTGTGTGTCCATTGTGTGTGTGTGTGTCCAGTGTGTGTGTGTGTGTTCAGTGTGTGTATCCAGTGTGCGTGTGTGTGTCCAGTGTGTGTGTGTGTGTGCGTGTCCAGTGTGTGTGTGTGTGTGTGTGTGTGTGTGTTCAGTGTGTGTATCCAGTGTATGTGTGTTGATGTGTGTCCAGTGTGTGTGCGTGTCCAGTGTGTGTGTGTGTGTGTTCAGTGTGTGTATCCAGTGTGCGTGTGTGTGTCCAGTGTGTGTGTGTGTGCGTGTCCAGTGTGTGTGTGTGTGTCCAGTGTGTGTGTGTTCAGTGTGTGTATCCAGTGTGTGTGTGTGTGTGTGTGTGTGTGTGTCCAGTGTGTGTGTGTTCCAGTGTGCGTGTGTGTGTCCAGTGTGTGTGTGTGTGTGTGTGTGCCAGTGTGTGTGTGTTCAGTGTGTGTATCCAGTGTGCGTGTCCAGTGTGTGTGTGTGTGTGTGTCCAGTGTGTGTGTGTTCAGTGTGTGTGTTCAATGTGTGTGTGTCCAGTATGTGTGTGTGTGTTCAGTGTGTGTGTGTGTTCAGTGTGTGAGTTTGTGTGCGTGTGTGTGTTTCCAGTGTGTGTGTGTATGTGTGTGTGTGTGTGTCCAGTGTGTGTGTGTCCAGAGTGTGTGTTTTTGTGTGTGTCCAGTGTGTGTGTGTTTGTGTCCAGTGTGTGTGTGTGTGTGTGTCCAGTGTGTGTGTGTGTGTGTGTGTGTGTGTGTGTCCAGTGTGTGTGTGTCCAGAGTGTGTGTGTGTGTGTCCAGTGTGTGTGTCCTTGGTGTGTGTGTGTGTGTGTCCTGTGTGTGTGTGTGTGTCCAGTGTGTGTGTGTGTGTGTCCATTGTGTGTGTGTGTGTGTGCCAGTGTGTGTGTGTCCAGTGTGTGTGTGTGTTATCCAGTGTGTGTGTGTGCAGTGTGCGTGTCCAGTGTGTGTGTGTGTCATGTGTGTGTGTGTGTGTGTGTGTGTACAGTGTGTGTGTGCCCAGTTTGTGTGTTCAGTGTGTGTGTGTCAAGTGTGTGTGTTCAGTGTGTGTGTGTGTTCAGTGTGTGTCCAGTGTGTGTGTGTGATTGTGTGTTCAGTGTGTGTGTTTTAAGTGTGTGTGTGTGTGTGTTTTCAGTGTGTGTGTTCAGTGAGTGTGTGTCCAGTGTGTGTGTGTTCAGTGTGTGTGTGTCCAATGTGTGTGTATGTGTGTGTCCAGTGTGTGTGTGTGTGTGTGTGTGTGTGTGTGTGTGTGTGTGTGAATCCAGTGTGTGTATGTTTGTGTGTGTCCAGTGTGTGTGTGTGGATGCGTGTCCAGTGTGTGTGTGTGTGTTCAGTGTATGTGTGTGTGTCCAGTGTGTGTGTGTGTGTGTGTGTGTTTGTGTCTAGTGTGTGTGTGTTTGTGTGTGTCCAGTGTGTGTGTGTCCAGTGTGTGTGACCTTTGTGTGTGTGTGTGTCCTGTGTGTGTGTGTGTTCAGTTTGTGTGTGTTTGTGTCCAGTGTGTGTGTGTCCAGTGTGTGTGTGTGTCCAGTGTGTGTGTCCTTTGTGTGTGTGTGTGTCCTGTGTGTGTGTATGTGTGTGTCCCAGTATGTGTGTGTGTCCTTTGTATGTGTGTGTGTCCTGTGTGTGTGTGTGTCCAGTGTGTGTGTGTGTGTGTGTGTGTGTGTGTCCCAGTGTGTGTGTGTCCAGTGTGTGTGTCCTTTGTGTGTGTGTGTGTCCTGTGTGTGTGTGTCCAGTGTGTGTGTGTCCTTTGTGTGTGTTTGTGTCCTGTGTGTGTGTGTCCAGTGTGTGTGTGTCCTGTGTGTGTGTATGTGTGTGTGTGTGTGCCAGTGTGTGTGTCCTTTGTATGTGTGTGTGTCCAGTGTGTGTGTGTCCAGTGTGTGTGTGTTTGTGTCCAGTGTGTGTCCAGTGTGTGTGTGTCCAGTGTGTGTGTCCTTTGTGTGTGTGTGTGTCCTTTGTGTGTGTTTCCAGTGTGTGTGTGTGTGTGTGTGTCCAGTGTGTGTGTGTGTGTGTGTGTGTCCAGTGTGTGTGTCCTTTGTATGTGTGTGTGTCCTGTGTGTGTGTCCAGTGTGTGTGTGTTTGTGTCCAGTGTGTGTCCAGTGTGTGTGAGTCCAGTGTGTGTGTGTGTGTCCAGTGTGTTTGTGTTTGTGTGTGTGTGTGCCTGTGTGTGTGTCCAGTGTGTGTGTGTGTCCAGTGTGTGTGTGTGCAGTGTGCGTGTCCAGTGTGTGTGTGTGTCATGTGTGTGTGTGTGTGTGTACAGTGTGTGTGTGCCCAGTTTGTGTGTTCAGTGTGTGTGTGTCAAGTGTGTGTGTTCAGTGTGTGTGTGTTCAGTGTGTGTCCAGTGTGTGTGTGTGATTGTGTGTTCAGTGTGTGTGTTTTAAGTGTGTGTGTGTGTGTGTGTTCAGTGTGTGTGTTCAGTGTGTGTGTGTCCAGTGTGTGTGTGTTCAGTGTGTGTGTCCAATGTGTGTGTATGTGTGTGTCCAGTGTGTGTGTGTGTGTGTGTGTGTGTGTGTGTGTGTGTGTGGAATCCAGTGTGTGTATGTTTGTGTGTGTCCAGTGTGTGTGTGTGGATGCGTGTCCAGTGTGTGTGTGTGTGTGTGTGTGTTTGTGTCTAGTGTGTGTGTGTTTGTGTGTGTCCAGTGTGTGTGTGTCCAGTGTGTGTGACCTTTGTGTGTGTGTGTGTCCTGTGTGTGTGTGTTCAGTTTGTGTGTGTTTGTGTCCAGTGTGTGTGTGTCCAGTGTGTGTGTGTGTCCAGTGTGTGTGTCCTTTGTGTATGTGTGTGTCCAGTGTGTGTGTGTGTCCTTTGTATGTGTGTGTGTCCTGTGTGTGTGTGTGTCCAGTGTGTGTGTGATCAGTGTGTGTGTGTCCAATGTGTGTGTATGTGTGTGTCCAGTGTGTGTGTGTGTGTGTGTGTGAATCCAGTGTGTGTATGTTTGTGTGTGTCCAGTGTGTGTGTGTGGATGCGTGTCCAGTGTGTGTGTGTGTGTTCAGTGTGTGTGTGTGTGTGTGTGTGTTCAGTGTATGTGTGTCCATTGTGTGTGTGTGTGTGTGTGTGTTTTGTGTCCAGTGTGTGTGTGTTTGTGTGTGTCCAATGTGTGTGTGTGTCAGTGTGTGTGACCTTTGTGTGTGTGTGTGTCCTGTGTGTGTGTGTTCAGTGTGTGTGTGTTTGTGTCCAGTGTGTGTGTGTCCAGTGTGTGTGTTCTTTGTATGTGTGTGTGTCCTGTGTTTGTGTGTCCAGTGTGTGTGTGTTTGTGTCCAGTGTGTGTGTCCTTTGTGTGTGTGTGTGTCATGTGTGTGTGTGTGTGTCCAGTGTGTGTGTACTTTGTGTGTGTGTGTGTCCTGTGTGTGTGTGTCCCGTGTGTGTGTGTGTGTGTCCAGTGTGTTTGTGTTTGTGTCCAGTGTGTGTGTGTGTGTGTGTGTGTGTGTCCAGTGTGTGTGTGTGTGTGTGTGTGTGTGTCCAGTGTGTGTGTGTCCAGTGTGTGTGTGTGTGTGTGTATCTAGTGTTTGTGTGTCCAGTGTGTGTGTGTTTCCAGTGTGTGTGTGTGTGTCCATTGTGTGTGTGTGTGTCCAGTGTGTGTGTGTGTGTTCAGTGTGTGTATCCAGTGTGCGTGTGTGTGTCCAGTGTGTGTGTGTGTGTGCGTGTCCAGTGTGTGTGTGTGTGTGTGTGTGTGTGTGTTCAGTGTGTGTATCCAGTGTATGTGTGTTGATGTGTGTCCAGTGTGTGTGTCGTGTCCAGTGTGTGTGTGTGTGTGTTCAGTGTGTGTATCCAGTGTGCGTGTGTGTGTCCAGTGTGTGTGTGTGTGCGTGTCCAGTGTGTGTGTGTGTGTCCAGTGTGTGTGTGTTCAGTGTGTGTATCCAGTGTGTGTGTGTGTGTGTGTGTGTGTGTGTCCAGTGTGTGTGTGTGTCCAGTGTGCGTGTGTGTGTCCAGTGTGTGTGTGTGTGTGTGTGTGTGTCCAGTGTGTGTGTGTTCAGTGTGTGTATCCAGTGTGCGTGTCCAGTGTGTGTGTGTGTGTGTGTCCAGTGTGTGTGTGTTCAGTGTGTGTGTTCAATGTGTGTGTGTCCAGTATGTGTGTGTGTGTTCAGTGTGTGTGTGTGTTCAGTGTGTGAGTTTGTGTGCGTGTGTGTGTTTCCAGTGTGTGTGTGTATGTGTGTGTGTGTGTGTCCAGTGTGTGTGTGTCCAGAGTGTGTGTTTTTGTGTGTGTCCAGTGTGTGTGTTTGTGTCCAGTGTGTGTGTGTGTGTGTGTCCAGTGTGTGTGTGTGTGTGTGTGTGTGTGTGTGTCCAGTGTGTGTGTGTCCAGAGTGTGTGTGTGTGTGTTGTCCGTGTGTGTGCCTTGGTGTGTGTGTGTGTGTGTCCTGTGTGTGTGTGTGTGTCCAGTGTGTGTGTGTGTGTGTCCATTGTGTGTGTGTGTGTGTCCAGTGTGTGTGTGTCCAGTGTGTGTGTGTGTGTATCCAGTGTGTGTGTGTGCAGTGTGCGTGTCCAGTGTGTGTGTGTGTTCATGTGTGTGTGTGTGTGTGTGTGTGTACAGTGTGTGTGTGCCCAGTTTGTGTGTTCAGTGTGTGTGTGTCAAGTGTGTGTGTTCAGTGTGTGTGTGTGTTCAGTGTGTGTCCAGTGTGTGTGTGTGATTGTGTGTTCAGTGTGTGTGTTTTTAAGTGTGTGTGTGTGTGTGTTTTCAGTGTGTGTGTTCAGTGAGTGTGTGTCCAGTGTGTGTGTGTTCAGTGTGTGTGTGTCCAATGTGTGTGTATGTGTGTGTCCAGTGTGTGTGTGTGTGTGTGTGTGTGTGTGTGTGTGTGTGTGTGTGAATCCAGTGTGTGTATGTTTGTGTGTGTCCAGTGTGTGTGTGTGGATGCGTGTCCAGTGTGTGTGTGTGTGTTCAGTGTATGTGTGTGTGTCCAGTGTGTGTGTGTGTGTGTGTGTGTTTGTGTCTAGTGTGTGTGTTTTGTGTGTGTCCAGTGTGTGTGTGTCCAGTGTGTGTGACCTTTGTGTGTGTGTGTGTCCTGTGTGTGTGTGTGTTCAGTTTGTGTGTGTTTGTGTCCAGTGTGTGTGTGTCCAGTGTGTGTGTGTGTCCAGTGTGTGTGTCCTTTGTGTGTGTGTGTGTCCTGTGTGTGTGTATGTGTGTGTCCAGTATGTGTGTGTGTCCTTTGTATGTGTGTGTGTCCTGTGTGTGTGTGTGTCCAGTGTGTGTGTGTGTGTGTGTGTGTGTGTGTGTCCAGTGTGTGTGTGTCCAGTGTGTGTGTCCTTTGTGTGTGTGTGTGTCCTGTGTGTGTGTGTCCAGTGTGTGTGTGTCCTTTGTGTGTGTTTGTGTCCTGTGTGTGTGTGTCCAGTGTGTGTGTGTCCTGTGTGTGTGTATGTGTGTGTGTGTGTGTCCAGTGTGTGTGTCCTTTGTATGTGTGTGTGTCCAGTGTGTGTGTGTCCAGTGTGTGTGTGTTTGTGTCCAGTGTGTGTCCAGTGTGTGTGTGTCCAGTGTGTGTGTCCTTTGTGTGTGTGTGTGTCCTTTGTGTGTGTTTCCAGTGTGTGTGTGTGTGTGTGTGTCCAGTGTGTGTGTGTGTGTGTGTGTGTCCAGTGTGTGTGTCCTTTGTATGTGTGTGTGTCCTGTGTGTGTGTCCAGTGTGTGTGTGTTTGTGTCCAGTGTGTGTCCAGTGTGTGTGAGTCCAGTGTGTGTGTGTGTGTCCAGTGTGTTTGTGTTTGTGTGTGTGTGTGTCCTGTGTGTGTGTGTCCAGTGTGTGTGTGTGTCCAGTGTGTGTGTGTGCAGTGTGCGTGTCCAGTGTGTGTGTGTGTCATGTGTGTGTGTGTGTGTGTACAGTGTGTGTGTGCCCAGTTTGTGTGTTCAGTGTGTGTGTGTCAAGTGTGTGTGTTCAGTGTGTGTGTGTTCAGTGTGTGTCCAGTGTGTGTGTGTGATTGTGTGTTCAGTGTGTGTGTTTTAAGTGTGTGTGTGTGTGTGTTTTCAGTGTGTGTGTTCAGTGTGTGTGTGTCCAGTGTGTGTGTGTTCAGTGTGTGTGTCCAATGTGTGTGTATGTGTGTGTCCAGTGTGTGTGTGTGTGTGTGTGTGTGTGTGTGTGTGTGTGTGTGTGGAATCCAGTGTGTGTATGTTTGTGTGTGTCCAGTGTGTGTGTGTGGATGCGTGTCCAGTGTGTGTGTGTGTGTGTGTGTGTTTGTGTCTAGTGTGTGTGTGTTTGTGTGTGTCCAGTGTGTGTGTGTCCAGTGTGTGTGACCTTTGTGTGTGTGTGTGTCCTGTGTGTGTGTGTTCAGTTTGTGTGTGTTTGTGTCCAGTGTGTGTGTGTCCAGTGTGTGTGTGTGTGTCCAGTGTGTGTGTCCTTTGTGTGTGTGTGTGTCCTGTGTGTGTGTTATGTGTGTGTCCAGTATGTGTGTGTGTCCTGTGTGTGTGTGTGTGTCCAGTGTGTGTGTGTGTGTGTGTGTGTGTGTTCCAGTGTGTGTGTCCTTTGTATGTGTGTGTGTCCTGTGTGTGTGTGTCCAGTGTGTGTCCTTTGTGTGTGTGTGTGTCCAGTGTGTGTGTGTCCTGTGTGTGTGTATGTGTGTGTGTGTGTGTCCAGTGTGTGTGTCCTTTGTATGTGTGTGTGTCCTGTGTGTGTGTGTCCAGTGTGTGTGTCCTTTGTGTGTGTGTGTGTCCTTTGTGTGTGTTTCCAGTGTGTGTGTGTGTGTGTGTGTGTCCAGTGTGTGTGTGTGTGTGTGTGTGTCCAGTGTGTGTGTCCTTTGTATGTGTGTGTGTCCTGTGTGTGTGTCCAGTGTGTGTGTGTTTGTGTCCAGTGTGTGTCCAGTGTGTGTGTGTCCAGTGTGTGTGTGTGTGTCCAGTGTGTGTGTCCTTTGTGTGTGTGTGTGTCCTGTGTGTGTGTGTCCAGTGTGTGTGTGTGTCCAGTGTGTGTTTGTCCAGTGTGTGTGTCCTTTGTATGTGTGTGTGTCCTGTGTGTGTGTCCAGTGTGTGTTTGTCCAGTGTGTGTGTCCTTTGTGTGTGTGTGTGTCCTGTGTGTGTGTGTGTCCAGGTGTGTGTGTGTGTGTCCCAGTGTGTGTGTGTGTGTGTGTGTGTGTGTGTGTGTGTGTGCCAGTGTGTGTGTGTGTCCAGTGTGTGTGTCCTTTGTGTGTGTGTGTGTCCAGTGTGTGTGTATGTGTGTGTGTGTGTCCTGTGTGTGTGTGTGTGTCCATTGGGTGTGTGTGTCCAGTGTGTGTGTGTGTGTGTGTATGTGTGTGTGTGTGTGTATCCAGTGTGTGTGTGTCCATTGGGTGTGTGTGTGTCCAGTGTGTGTGTGTTCAGTGTGTGTGTCCAGCGTGTCCAGTGTGTGTGTATCCAGTGTGTGTGTGTGTGTGTGTGTGTATCCAGTGTGTGTGTGTCCAGTGTGTGTGTGTGTGTGTGTGTATCCAGTGTATGTGTGTCCAGTGTGTGTGTGTGTGTGTGTGTATCCAGTGTGTGTGTCCAGTGTGTGTGTGTGTGTGTGTGTGTATCCAGTGTGTGTGTGTCCAGTGTGTGTGCGTGTCCAGTGTGTGTGTGTGTGTTCAGTGTGTGTATCCAGTGTGCGTGTGTGTGTCCAGTGTGTGTGTGTGTGTGTATCCAGTGTGTGTGTGTCCAGTGTGTGTGTGTGTGTGTGTGTATCCAGTGTGTGTGTGTCCAGTGTGTGTGCGTGTCCAGTGTGTGTGTGTGTGTTCAGTGTGTGTATCCAGTGTGCGTGTGTGTGTCCAGTGTGTGTGTGTGTGTATCCAGTGTATGTGTGTTGATGTGTGTCCAGTGTGTGTGCGTGTCCAGTGTGTGTGTGTGTGTTCAGTGTGTGTATCCAGTGTGCGTGTGTGTGTCCAGTGTTTGTGTGTGTGTTTCCAGTGTGTGTATGTTCAGTGTGTGTATCCAGTGTGTGTGTCCAGTGTGTGTGTGTGTGTGTGTCCAGTGTGTGTGTGTTCAGTGTGTGTATCCAGTGTGCGTGTGTGTGTCCAGTGTGTGTGTGTGTGTCCAGTGTGTGTGTGTGTGTCCAGTGTGTGTGTGTGTCCAGTGTGTGTGTGTGTTCGGTGTGTGTATCCAGGGTGTGTGTGTCCAGTGTGTGTGTGTGTGTGTGTATCCAGTGTGTGTGTGTGTCCAGTGTGTGTGTGTGTGTGTGTCCAGTGTTACCATGGTTATTATTTACAGGGACACTGAGGAGTCAACATTATAAACCCTAAACCCTGGATAGAGGGGCTCAGTGAATGTGGAGTGGAATGTGTTCAGGTGGGTCAGTGTGTCAGAGGAGACTCTGTAGAAGGACAGAGTGCCGGCTGGCCAGTCCAGATACACTCCTACTCTGTGGGAGCTGGAGGAGGGGACGTCTATGGTAGTGGACTTATCATTGTGCCAGGCAGAGTAACTGTTGCCAGAGCAGATCAGACTCCAGGACTTGTCATTGGATCCAATCTCATTGTCACCACCTATAGTCACTACCTCCTCCTCTCCTGCTGATTCCTTTATATGCCACTCCTATACCAGCCCCTCTCCCACTCCACTCTACCTCCCAGTAACAGCGCCCAGTCAAACCCTCTCTACACAGCACCTATCTATAGTCCTCAAATCTCTCTGGGTGATCAGGATACGGCTGCTTCTCTCTCCTACATGTCACCTTTCTGTTCTCCCTCAGACAGAGAGGAATCTGTTTACTGTGTTTAGGTCCAGTGTGAGATCACAGACATCTGATGGATGAAACCAGACACAATATTAGAAATCATCATCATTCACATTAGAATGTTAACTCACTTTTCACTAATTCATTTAATGTAGATGTTTCTAGGTATCAAAAGGAGAAGTTAAGGTAACTTGAGACATGTTGAATGATCATATGTTATACTGTATGGTAATATAAAACACACTTATTCCCATTAATTACACACATACACACCCTGAACACACACAAACACATCCTGAACACACACACAAACATCCTGAACACAAACACACATTTCTAACGTAACAGGAACACACACACACACACACACATCCTGAACACACACATATCCTGAACAGACACACACATCCTGAACACACACACACACACACACACACACACACACACACACACACTGAATACACACACAAAGCAACTCTTAGTAAACTTTGGTGTCCCTGATTTGTGCTTCTGTAGAACTACAGCTGATATTTAATATGACCAAGTAAGTAATGATGGTGGTCTTTGACGTTGACTTCACTTGAATTAAGACTTATTCTTAGTCATATTCTTCACAGCAGTCAACACTCACATTTTCTAAGTCCAGGTTTCATTGTGTTCTCTCCACCATGTTCCACACTGTAGCGGTAAGCAGAAGAACAGACAGTCATTGAGGGATACACCTGAACTCACACACACACACACTCACACACACACACACACACACACTGTTAGCATATAACTTTGTGTGTCCATTGTATGTGTGTTTGAGTGTGTGTGTCCAGTGTGTGTGTGTCTGCAGTGTGTGTGTGTGTGTGTGTGTGTGTGTCCAGTGTGTGTGTGTGTCCAGTGTGTGTGTGTGTCTAGTGTGTGTGTGTCCAGTGCGTGTGTTTGTGTGTGTTTGTGTCCAGTGTGAGTGTGTGTCCAGTGTACGTGTTTGTGTGTGTGTGTGTCCAGTGTCTGTGTGTCTGTCCAGTGTGTGTCTGTGTGTCCAGTGTGTGTGTGTGTGTGTGTGTGTGTGTGTGTATCCAGTGTGTGTGTGTGTGTGTCCAGTGTGTGTGTGTGTGTGTGTGTGTGTGTGTGTGTGTGTGTGTGTCCAGTGTGTGTGTTTGTGTGTGTTTGTGTCCAGTGTGTGTGTTTGTGTCCAGTGTGTGTGTGTGTGTCCAGTGTACGTGTTTGTGTGTGTGTCCAGTGTGTATGTTTGTCCAATGTGTGTGTGTCCAGTGTGTGTATGTGTGTCCAGTGTGTATGTGTGTTCAGTGTGTGTGTGTGTGTGTCCAGTGTGTGTGTGTGTGTGTGTGTGTGTGTATCTGTGTCTGTGTCTGGGTCCAGTGTGTGTGTGTGTGTGTGTGTGTGTGTGTGTGTGTGTGTGTCCAGTGTGTGTGTTTGTGTGTGTTTGTGTCCAGCGTGTGTGTGTGTCCAGTTTGTGTGTGTGTTTCCAGTGTCTGTGTGTGTATGTGTCCAGTGTGTGTGTGTGTTTAGTTTGTGTGTGTGTCCAGTGTACGTGTTTGTGTGTGTGTGTATGTGTCCAGTGTGTATGTGTGTGTGTGTCCAGTGTGTGTGTGTGTTTAGTTTGTGTGTGTCCAGTGTGTTTGTGTCCAGTGCGTGTGTTTGTGTGTGTTTGTGTCCAGTGTGTGTGTGTGTCCAGTGTACGAGTTTGTGTGTGTGTGTGTGTCCAGTGTGTATGTGTGTCCAGTGTGTGTGTGTCCAGTGTGTGTGTGTGTGTCCAGTGTCTGTGTGTGTGTGTGTCCAGTGTGTGTGTGTGTTTAGTTTGTGTGTGTCCAGTGTGTTTGTGTCCAGTGCGTGTGTTTGTGTGTGTTTGTGTCCAGTGTGTGTGTGTGTCCAGTGTACGAGTTTGTGTGTGTGTGTGTGTCCAGTGTGTATGTGTGTGTCCAGTGTGTGTGTGTGTGTCCAGTGTGTGTGTGTGTCCAGTGTGTGTGTGTGTGTGTGTATGTATGTGTGTGTGTGCCCAGTGTGTGTGTGTGTGTCCAGTGTTTGTGTGTGTCTAGTGTGTGAGTGTGTGTGTGTGTGTGTCCAGTGTGTGTGTGTGTGTCCAGTGTGTGTGTGTGTGTCCAGTGTGTGTGTGTGTGTCCAGTGTGTGTGTGTGTGTGTGCCCAGTGTGTGTGTATGTGTCCAGTTTGTGTGTGTGTGTGTCCAGTGTACGTGTTTGTGTGTGTGTCCAGTGTGTATGTGTGTCCAGTGTGTGTGTGTGTGTGTGTGTGTCCAGTGTGTGTGTGTGTGTGTGTGTCCAGTTTGTGTGTGTGTGTGTGTCCAGTTTGTGTGTGTGTGTATGTGTCCAGTGTGTTTGTTTGTCCAGCTTATGTGTGTCCAGTGTGTGTGTGTGTGTCCAGTGTGTGTGTGTTTGTTTGTCCAGTGTGTGTGTGTGTTTAGTTTGTGTGTGTCCAGTGTGTGTGTGTCCAGTGTGTGTGTTTGTGTGTGTTTGTGTCCAGTGTGTGTGTGTGTCCAGTGTACGAGTTTGTGTGTGTGTGTGTGTCCAGTGTGTATGTGTGTGTCCAGTGTGTGTGTGTGTGTCCAGTGTGTGTGTGTGTGTCCAGTGTGTGGGTGTGTGTCCAGTGTTTGTTTGTGTCCAGTGTGTGTGTGTGTGTCCAGTGTGTGTGTGTCTGTGTGTGTGTGTGTGTGTGTGTCCAGTGTGTGTGTGTGTGTCCAGTGTGTGTGTGTGTGTCCAGTGTGTGGTTGTGTGTCCAGTGTGTGTGTGTGTGTGTGTGTCCAGTGTGTGTGTGTGTGTGTGTGTGTGTGTGTGTGTGTGTGTGTGTGTGTGTGTGCCCAGTGTGTGTTTGTGGGTGTGTGTGTGCCCAGTTTGTGTGCCCAGTGTGTGTGTTTGTGTGTGTGTGTGTGTGCCCAGACTGTCCACAGTCAACATATAACTTAGTCCAAGTGGTGGTCACTTGACACACACACACTGGACCCACACACACACACACACACACACACACACACACCCACACACACACACACACACACACACACACACAGTCTTTATATAACTTAGTCCAAGTGGTGGTCAGAATGTTTGTCTTAACTAGCCTGATAACTCCAACATGTCTGATATGAACATTGACATAAACCCTCTACATACTTGAGTTTCTCCAGTCTGCAGTGTGGATCCTCCAGTCCAGCAGAGAGCAGTCTGACTCCTGAGTCTCCTGGGTGATTGTAGCTCAGGTCCAGCTCTCTCAGGTGTGAGGGGTTTGACTTCAGAGCTGAGACCAGAGAAGCACAGCCTTCCTCTGTGACTAGACAGCCTGACAGCCTGCAAAGAGTCAAATCATATTAAAACCACACTGCTATTCTTTGGTGGTGAAAATAGTGGCAGTATATTTTTTCTACATATTAAGATACATCAGTGTCCTGAAACCTGTCATATCTTTCATAAATGAATGTATCATTATTAGAAATGACAAATTATCAAAGTATTGCTTGTAGATAGAAAAATGTATAGTACGAATATTTGAGTAGACTGACCAGAGCAGTTTAAAAAGCAGTATCAGTCAAAAGACAGACAATGAGGTATCAGATTTAGATTGTATTGAGTATACAGTCCACACCATATCTATTTTGACAGTGAAGCTAACATTTTAAATGTAGCTCTGTACTCCAGCATTTTGGATTTCAGATCAAATGTTTCATATGAGGTGACAGTATATAATGTCACCTTTTATTTGAGGGTATTTTAATACATATCTGTTTCACCGTTTAGAAATGAAAGCACTTTATGTATCTAGTCCCCCATTTGAAGAAGTCATAAGTATTCTGACCATTTCACTTATAGTGTACTAAAGTATTCAAAAGTAGAGTATTTGGTTGTAAACTCATTGGTGTCACACCCTGGCTCAGGGACTCATTATGTTGAGCCAGGGTGTGTTCATTCTATGTGTTCTGTTTCTATGTTGGGTGTTCTAGTTCGTCATTTTCTATGTTGGCCTGAGTGACTCCCAATCAGAGGCAACGAGTGTCAGCTGTTTGCTGGTTGTCTCTGATTGGGAGCCATATTTAACTGTCTGTGTTTCACTTTGGGTTGGTGGGTTTTTGTTCCGTGTTCGGTCATTGTCACTGAGGACTTCACGAGTCGTTTATTGTTTTGTTATTTCGTGTGTATGCTTTAATTAAATAAAGCAAGTATGTTCGCAACTAACGCTGCGCTTTGGTCCACTCCTTCATACGACGATCGTGACAGAAAAACCCACCATATCAAGACCAAGCAGCGTGTCCAGGAGCAGGCAGCCTGGACGTGGGAGCAGATCTTGGACGGGCAGGGGTCCTGGACCTGGGAGGAAATCCTGGCCGGGATGGATCGCTGGCCATGGAGTGAGACGGTGGAGGCGCGCCGTAGAGAGGAGCTACGGCGTGATCAGGGTCGTCGTCGGACGGTAGTGAGGCAACCCCAGAAAATTTTTTAGGGGGGCATACGGCATGGACGACGGGGCTGACGGAGGAGAAAAGGGGGCGGATCCAGAAGGCCACCAGGCCAGGGGTACACCGCCCTGTACGTTCTGTGCGGATGCCTCACACAGAGTGTGTGAGGGTAGGCATTCAGCCAGGACGGGTGGTGGCCGCTATTCACTCCAGGCCTCCTATCCGTCTCCACAGCCCGGTTCGGCCTGTCCCTGCTCCACGCACCAAGCCTACGGTGTGCGTCGCCAGCCCTGTCCGGCCTGTCCCTGCTCCACGCACCAAGCCTACGGTGTGCGTCGACAGCCCAGCCCGGCCTGTCCCTGCTCCACGCACCAAGCCTACGCTGTGCGTCGCCAGCCCGGTCCGGCCTGTCCCTGCTCCACGCACCAAGCCTACTGTGTGCGTCGACAGCCCAGCCCGGCCTGTCCCTGCTCCACGCACTAAACCTACGGTGCGCGTCGCCAGCCCGGTCCGGCCTGTTCCTGCCACCCTTACCAAGTCTACGGTGCGCGTCGCCAGCCCGACCCGGCCTGTTCCTGCCACACGCACCAAGTCTACGGTGCGCGTCGCCAGCCCGGTCCGGCCTGTTCCTGCCACTCGCACTAAGCCAGGGGTGCGAGAAGTCAGCCTGGTAAGGCCCGTTCCTCCTCCACGCACCAAGCCAGGGTGCGAGTCGACAGACTGGACCAGGGGCACTATGGGGGGTGTATTGGAGGGTGGTGGTCAAGGCCGGAGCCAGAACCGCCGCCGAGGAGGTATGCCCGCCCAGCCCTCCCCTGTTTTGTATAGTTGAGGCGCGGTCGCAGTCCGCGCCTTTAGGGGGGGGTACTGTCACACCCTGGCTCAGGGACTCATTATGTTGAGCCAGGGTGTGTTCATTCTATGTGTTCTGTTTCTATGTTGGGTGTTCTAGTTCGTCATTTTCTATGTTTGACTGAGTGACTCCCAATCAGAGGCAACGAGTGTCAGCTGTGTGCTGGTCAACAAGTGATAACTGTTTGTCACACCCTGGCTCTGGGACTCATTATGTTGAGCCAGGGTGTGTTCATTCTATGTGTTTATTTCTATGTTTCGAGTTGGTTGTGTTTATTTCTAGGTTGGTCTGAGTGACTCCCAATCAGAGGCAACGAGTGTCAGCTGTTTGCTGGTTGTCTCTGATTGGGAGCCATATTTAACTGTCTGTGTTTCACTTTGGGTTGGTGGGTTTTTGTTCCGTGTTCGGTCATTGTCACTGAGGACTTTACGAGTCGTTTATTGTTTTGTTATTTCGTGTGTATGCTTTAATTAAATGAAGCAAGTATGTTCGCAACTAACGCTGCGCTTTGGTCCACTCCTTCATACGACGATCGTGACAATTGGTTGCATTTGCAGTTTGTTTTGGGTTATGTTTTGTCCAATAGTAACTGAATGGTGGATGATGACTGGAGTAATTTTCTGTCTAAGTGAGTAGATAACATGTTTCTAAACACTACTAAATTAATCCTGATGATGCCATGATTAAGAAAAATCATGAATGAATCATGAATAATAATGAATGAGAAAGTTACAGAGGCTACAACAAAACATGCTAACCTCTCACCATTAACCTCAAATAAAAGGTGACATTCTGTACTGTTGCCTAATATGAAACATTCTATCTCAAATCCAAAATGCTGGAGTATAGCGCCAAATTAAAAACTGTAAGCTTCACTGTCCAAACACATATGGTGTGGACTATGTGTGCCTGGTAAACACATGTGGATCTGGTGAACAGTTATCACTTGTTGACCAACTACAGGAATACTGACCTCAGAGTCTCCAGTTTACAGTGGGGATTCCCCAGTCCAGCAGAGAGCAGCTTCACTCCTGAATCCTTCAGGTCATTGTTACTCAGATCCAGCTCTCTCAGGTGTGAGGGGTTTGACTTCAGAGCTGAGACCAGAGAAGCACAGCCTTCCTCTGTGACTAGACAGCCTGACATCCTGCAAAGAGGCAATTCATATTAAAACAACACTGCTATTCTTTGGTGGTGAAAATAGTGGCAGTATATTTTTTCAACATTTTCATTTATACCAGTGTCCTGAAACCTGACATATATATATATAATTATTAGAAAAAATCATAATATTGTGTGTAGAGAGAAAAATGTATAGTATAAATATTTGAGTAGACTGACCAGAGCAGTTTAAAAAGCAGTATCAGTCAAAAGACAGACAGTGAGGTATCAGATTTAGATTGTATTGAGTATACAGTCCACACCATATCTAGTTTGACAGTGAAGCTAACATTTTAAATGTGGCTCTATACTCCAACATTTTGGATTTGAGATCAAATGTTTCATATGAGGTGACAGTATATAATGTCACCTTTTATTTGAGGGTATTTTAATACATATCTGTTTCACCATTTAGAAATGAAAGCACTTTATGTATCTAGTCCCCCTATTTTAATAAGTCATAAGTATTCTGACCAATTCACTTATAGTGTATTAAAGTAGTCAAAAGTTGAATATTTGGTCCCAAACTCGTTGGTTGCATTTGCAGTTTGTTTTGGTTGTGTTTTGGGTTATGTTTTGCCCGATAGTAACTGAATGGTGGATGATGACTGGAGTAATTTTCTGTCTAAGTGAGTAGATAACATGTTTCTAAACACTACTAAATTAATCCTAATGATGCCATGATTAAGAAAAATCAGGAATGAATAATGAATAATAATGAATGAGAAAGTTACAGAGGCTACAACAAAACATGCTAACCTCTCACCATTACCAATAACAGAGGGGGTATGATCCTTGTTCCTCTGTAACTTTCTCATTCATCATCATTCACGATTCATTCATGATTATTCATAATCATGGTAGCATCCACATGAATGTAGAAGTGTTCAGAAACATCTTCTATTCTTACTGACAATACAAGTGAAGTGACTCCAAAATGACAGGACATTATTCACCATTCAGTTTCTATTAGGAAAAACATAATCCAAAACACAACCAAGACAAACTGCAAATGTATTCAACAAGTTTGTAGAATCACAAGCTTGATGTAATCACTGCAGGTAAGGAATATGGGACCAAATACTAAACTTATGACTACTTTAATACAATATAAGTGAATATGTCCAAATTATTACGACTTTTTCAAATGGGAGAACTAGACACATAAAGTGCTTTCATTTCTAAACAGTGACACAGATATGTATGAATATCCTCAAATAAAAGGTGACATTCTGTACTGTCGCCTAATATGAAACATTCTATCTCAAATCCAAAATGCTGGAGCATAGCACCAAATGTAAAACTGTAAGCTTCACTGTCCAAACACATATGGTGTGGACTATGTGTGCCTGGTAAACACATGTGGATCTGGTGAACAGTTATCACTTGTTGACCAACTACAGGAATACTGACCTCAGAGTCTCCAGTTTACAGTGGAGTTTCCCCAGTCCAGCAGAGAGCAGCTTCACTCCTGAATCCTTCAGGTCATTGTTACTCAGATCCAGCTCTCTCAGGTGTGAGGGGTTTGACTTCAGAGCTGAGACCAGAGAAGCACAGCCTTCCTCTGTGACTCCACAGCCTGACAGCCTGACAGAGAGATCATCATTATTTCACAAACACACTGTTAATTTAACACCAGTAGTGTAAAAGGACAATGGCAAATGCATTTGGTTTATTCTCTTAAACAACATATAGATTCATCTTCCGTCTCCTAGAATTGTATGGTCATATTGTTATACTAATGTGAACATCAATGCAGTGATTCAATATGTTTTTCAATATAGTATTATATACATACTATAATATATATTTTTCTCTAAACTGATGATTAGTACTTAAATATACTTTTATTTACTCACAGAGCAGCTCTGGAGGCTTTGACCACTGGCAGCAGCCTCAGAAGACCTTCCTCTGATCTGGAGTATTTCTTCAGGTCAAACACATCCAGCTCCTTTTCTGAAGTCAGCAACACAAAGACCAGAGCTGACCACTGTGCAGGTGACAGTTTGGCATCTGAGAGACTTCCTGATCTCAGGTAGCTTTGGATCTCCTCCACTAGAGAATGGTCATTCAGTTCATTCAGACAGTGGAACAGATTGATGCACCTCTCTGGAGAGGGATTCTCCCTGATCTTCTCCTTGATGTACTTGACTGTTTCTTCATGGCTCTGTGAGCTGCTTCTTGTCTTTGTCAGTAGACCTTGTAAGTGCTTCTGATTGGACTCCAGTGAGAGGCCCAGAAGGAAGCGGAGGAACAGGTCCAGGTTTCCTGTCTCACTTTGTAAGGCTTTATCCACAGCACTCTTGTAGAAATTAACTTCAGGCTTGTCTCTGAACAGCGCAAAAATGTTCCTGGTTGATTGAGGTTTTGCCATTAGATTCTCATTGTTGTTGATGAATGAGAGGAACACATATACAGCAGCCAGAAACTCCTGAATGCTCAGATGCACGAAGCAGTACACCTTGTCCTGGTACAGCCCACATTCCTCTTTAAAGAGCTGTGTGCACAATCCTGAGTACACTGAGGCATCATTGACATCAATGCCAGCCTTTTTCAGGTCTTTTTCATAGAAAATCAGATTGCCGTCAACAAGCTGTTGAAAAGCCAGTTTCCCCAGTGACAGAATGCTGTCTTTATTCCAGTGTGGACCTGTCTCTTCTTTCCCAAGATACTTTTCATTCTTCTGTTTGGTATGAAACTCCACAAGGTGTGTGTACATCTCAGTCAGAGTCTTGGGCATCTCTTCTCTCTGGTCTGTATTCAACATGTGTTCAAGGACTGTTGCAGAAATCCAACAGAAGACTGGAATGTGGCACATGATGTGGAGGCTCCTTGATGTCTTTATGTGTGAGATGATTCTGCTGGCCAGGTCCTCATCACTGAATCTCTTCCTGAAGTACTCCTCCTTCTGTGGGTCATTGAACCCTCGTACCTCTGTCACCTGGTCAACACACACTGAAGGGATCTTATTGGCTGCTGCAGGACGGGTAGTTACCCAGAGGAGAGCAGAGGGAAGCAGATTTCCCTTGATGAGATTTGTCAGCAGAACATCCACTGAGGTTGACTCTGTGACGTCACAACAAATCTTGTTCTTCTGGAAGTCTAGAGGCAGTCGGCACTCATCCAGACCATCAAAGATGAACAGAACTTTGTACTTGTCGTAGTTGGAGATTCTTGATTCTTTGGTTTCCATTGAGAAGTGATTGAGAAGTTTAATCAAAGTGTGTTTTTCCCCTTTCATCAAATTCAGCTCCCGGAAAGGGAATGAAAATACAAATTGGACATCCTGATTTGCTTTTCCTTCAGCCCAGTCCAGAATGAACTTCTGCACAGAGACTGTTTTTCCAATGCCAGCGACTCCCTTTGTCAGCACAGTTCTGATAAGTTTGTCTTGTCCAGTTAAGGGTTTGAAGATGTCGTTACATTTGATTGCAGTCTCTGGTCTTGCTTGTTTCCTGGTTGTTGTCTCAATCTGTCTCAGCTCATGTTCATTATTGACCTCTCCTGTTCCACCCTCTGTGATGTAGAGCTCTGTGTAGATCTTATTGAGAAGTGTTGGGTTTCCTTGTTTAGCGATCCCCTCAAATACACATTGAAACTTCTTCTTTAGATTAGATTTGAGTTCACGTTGGCAAATCACAGCAAGCTCATCTGAATCTAGAAATAACACAGAGGATATTAATATTACATCTGTTTTAATGCCTACAGTATTGTAAGACTGTGTTATAAAGTTTAAATTGTAATAATGTATTCTCTTAACTGTCTGTATAAATGTGTACTTGTTTTCATAATGCATTACAGACTGGTGTGACTGATTATATTAATATTATTATTATTATTATTATTATTATTATTATTATTGTTATTATTATTATTATGTATCACTGATGGTATCTTTAATGTTCTCTCTCTCTCTCTCTCTCTCTCTCTCTCTCTCTCTCTCTCTCTCTCTCTCTCTCTCTCTGTCTCTCCTCTTCTCTCTGTCTAAATTAATCACCACAACACATTCCGTTGCTACTTGACGAGATCACTAGGTGTTGTGTTAAGGCTGCTACAATATCACTGAGTTACACAGCTACTGGACTTCCTGACGGGCCGCCCCCAGGTGGTGAAGGTAGGAAACAACATCTTCACTTCACTGATCCTCAACACAGGGGCCCCACAAGGGTGCGTGCTCAGCCCCCTCCTGTACTCCCTGTTCACCCATGACCGCATGGCCAAGCACGCCTCCAACTCAATCATCAAGTTTGCAGATGACACAACAGTAGTAGGCCTGATTCCCAACAATGATGAGACCGCCTACAGGGAGGAGGTGAGGGCTCTGGGAGTGTGGTGCCAGGAAAATAACCTCTCACTCAACATCAACAAAAGAAAGGAGATGATCGTGGACTTCAGGAAACAGCAGAGGGTGCACCCCCCTATCCACATCGACGGGACCGCAGTGGAGAAGGTGGAAAGCTTCAAGTTCCTCGGTGTACACATCACTGACAAACTTAAATGGTCCACCCACGCAGACAGTGTGGTGAAGAAGGCACAACAGAGCCTCTTCAACCTCAGGAGGCTGAAGAAATTTGGCTTGGCACCTAAAACACTCACAAACTTTTACAGATGCACAATTGAGAGCATCCTGTTGGGCTGTATCACCGCCTGGTACGGCAACTGCACCGCACGCAACCGCAGGGCTCTCCAGAGGGTGGTGCGGTCTGCCCAACGCATTACCGGGGGCACACTGCCTGCCCTCCAGGATACCTACAGCACTCGATGTCACAGGAAGGCCAAAAAGATAATTAAATTTCATTTACATTTCAGTCATTTAGCAGACGCTCTTATCCAGAGTGACATACAGTTAGTGAGTGCATACAAATATATTTTTCATACTTGCCCCCCTTGAGGAACAAACCCACAACCCTGGCGCTGCAAACGACATGCTCTACCAACTGAACTATATCCCTGCCGGCCATTCCCTCCCCTACCCTGGACGACGCTGGGCCAATTGTGCGCCGCCCCATGGGTCTCCCAGTCGCGGCCGGCTACGACAGAAACTGGATATTGTAAGACTGTGTCATCAAGGACATTAACCACCCGAGCCACTGCCTGTTCACCCCGCTATCATCCAATAGCGAGGTCAGTACAGGTGCATCAAAGCTGGGACTGAGAGAATGAAAAACAGCTTCTATCTCAAGGCCATCAGACTGTTAAATAGCCATCACTAGCACATTAGAGGCTGCTGCTGCCTATTGAAATCACTGGCCACTTTAAGAAAAGGAACACTAGTCACTTTAATAACATTTACATCATTTAGCAGACGCTTATCCAGAGCAACTTACAGTTATTATTATTTTTCATTATTTTGTTTCCATACTGGCCCCCTGTGGGAATCGAACCCACAACCCTGGCGTTGCAAACGCTATGCTCTTCCAACTGAGCTACATCCCTGCCGGCCATTCCCACCCCTACCCTGGACCAATTGTGCGCCGCCCCATGGGTCTCCCGGTCGCGGTCAGCTACGACAGAGCCTGGATTCGAACCAGGATCTCTAGTGACACAGCTAGCACTGTGATGCCTTACACCACTGAGCCACTCGGGAGATAATGTTTACATATCTTGCACTACTCATCTCATATGTATATACTGCATTCTATTCTGTAATATACTACTGTATCTTAGTCCATGCCGCTCTGTCATTGCTTGTCCATATATGTATATATTCTTAAATCCCATTCCTTACTAGTTTTGTGTGTATTGGGTATATGTTGTGAAATTGTTAGATATTACTTGTTAGATATTACTGCACTGTCGGAGCTAGAAGCACAAGCATTTCGCTACACCCGCTATAACATCTGCTAAACACGTGTATGTGACAAATAACATTTGATTTGACTTTAGCTGTACTTTAGCTACAGCTTTTAAATGTTTGTTATAAAACAGCATTCAACATGAGGCAGACAGCTTACTTTTCTCCAGTGTGTCAGCAAGCTCCTTCTGGTTCATTTTCCTCAGGACGTGCAGTGTGATCTTCAGAGCCCCCTCTCTGGCACTGCTCTCCTGCTTCTCATCTTCAGCATCCACCACTTCCTTATCCTGCTTCTGACTCTCAAAGCCTTCTGGGAGTTCTGGACTAAGAATCCTCTTGAACCTCTTCAGCTCGTTCTTCACAAATGTCATAATATTCTCTTCAAGCAACTGAAATAAATCAAGTAAATAAGTTAAGCAAGAGACTAAATTCTTTCTCATTAACACATGAATGAATGATTGACAGATCAACTTTACTTGAGGTAAACAAAAACAAATGTACATAACAGGACCACATACACTGAATATGGAGGCCAGGTCTGTTTGATGACTCTGGGAAGATTGACCACTGAGAATCTCTGACTCTGATCTCTCCTGTTGGTTTCTGTGGACAAAACATCAGATTACATCTCCTCATCCAGTGAGTGCACACACACACACACACACACACACACACGCACACACACACACACACACACACACACACACACACACACACACACACACACACACACAGGGAATGTTGTGTTTGTTTAATATTGTTTCAGGACTATGAAAATGGAAAAAAGGCTTAGCCTATGGATTATGAAAACAAAAAAAATAAATGGTAAAATGGGAGAGGAGAAATGACTATAGACAGTGTTTAACTCACTGACCATGACCCATGAGTTCTTCTTACCTTTGTTCACTAGAAAAGGCTCCATCTCTAAACACTATAGGATGAGCCATAGACCAGTCACTCTTCATGGACACACAGCTGGGTACAGGGGAGGCTGGTCTCTCCTGCTTGATTGGGCTTCAACACAACAGAGAAAAACATCAGATTTGGAAACATAACAAGAGTTTCATTCCAAAACGCTATATATCCATTTTCAGAAATGTTCGTGAATTAGCTTCTATTGTTTAAAGAAATGATCAAATAAATGGTTGTGTTTTCTCACTAGCTAATCATGGCAGGGGGTTGTTCAATATCAGACATGTGTTTGTTTAAAATCGATCAATTAATGGCTTAATTTTAGAGAGACAAATGTTTTTTTTTGCAAAATGCTATATATCTGCCTCACTCTCAGAGAAATAAGTAGTACTAAGTAATTAAGAACTGTAGAAATGATACACTTGTGACAACAATATTTAAATGTATTTAAAAAATAATAATAAATACAGTAATATGAGATCTGTATGTAAAACATTTACGTTTTATTTTTTAGTCATTTAGTCATTTAACATTTAGCAGATGTTTTTCATTCAGGGTCCGGTTTCCCAAAAGCATCTTAAGACCAAGTTCATCATTAGAACCTTCGTAGGAGCATTGTTAGCATTCTCCCCTAAACATAGAATCACATGGTTTGTCCGTCTCTCTGTGACCGCAGATAAATTCAGAACAAAGTTGAATACAAATAAATAGTTGCCAATGTCTTTGCAATTGATTCAAACAAGGGACGTATAACAATTTGCTTCAAATGAAAACCGAGATAACTGCATTACAATATAAACAGTAGGCTATAGGCCTATTTCAATCATATTGAAATATATTCAATGTTCAATATATTTAGTTATATGTTGCTACTTGTAGACTACTGTCTGTAATTTGTCTCAATATATTTCATGATGTGTAGCCTAACATGTGCCCAATGATGTGCCGAATCTGTTATTTAGTGCATTTTTATTGTGTAAGCATTAGAATAAACTACCTCAATATTTGCAGCCGTAGGTAGTAATATCTTTCTAGAAGCTGATCCGTGGTCAGTATTGTGAAATAATTATAATTATAAGGAACGATTTGAATGGAGAAAACTGATCCGAGAGCAGTGCTCCCTTTCTTTCGATCCTATCAGTGTCGATACATGCTCCACCGGACGTGATACCTTGTCGTGCTGCTGATCCAGTTTCTACTGGTCTGCCTGCGGATATGGAACTCTGACCTGTTCACCGGACGTGCGACCTTGTCCCGAACCTGCTATTTCGACCCTATCTCTCTCTCTCTCTCTCTCTCTCTCTCTCTCTCTCTCTCTCTCTCTCTCTCTCTCTCTCTCTCTCCCTCTCTCTCCCTCTCCTTCTCTCTCTCTACAACACCTGCTGTCTCGACCTCTGAATGCTTGGCTATGAACAGCCAACTGACATTTACTCCTGAGGTGCTGACGTGTTGCACCCTCTATAACCAGTGATTATTATTTGACCCTGCTGGTCATCTATGAACATTTGAACATCTTGAAGAACGAAATGTTTTACTCAGCATTGTTGGTTAAGGGCTCGTAAGTAAGCATTTCACAGTAAGGTCTACACCTGTTGTATTAGGAGCATGTGACAAATCTAATTTGGATTGATTGATTTGTTCATTTTATAAATGTTCTGTCTTTAGTAGTTGAACACATTATTACTTCAACCTCGTGAAAGTGACAAACTGACACGTTTTCATGTTAGTCAAAAACAACTTTATATGGAAGGAGTGCCTTTGATTTGACGGCCTGCACATGCGCAGTTCGGCGTGAGACGACCGTTTGGCGTGAGACGACTGCTCGACCTGATGACATGTTTTTACGCATGAACTTCGAATTAAATGAAATGAAATTGTATGTCACATGCGCCGAATACAACAGTGGTACACTTTACCGTGAAATGCTTACTTACGAGCCCTTTCCCAACAATTTAGTTAAAAAGTAACAAAAATTAGCTAAATTAAAAAAGGAAATAGTAACATAATAAAATAATAATAATGAGGCTATAAGGAGTACCGAGTCAATGTGCAGGGGTACCAGGTAGTTGAGGTAATAACTAGACTATATACAAGGAGTACTAGTACTGAGTCAATGTCCAGGAGTACCAGGTAGTTGAGGTAGTAACTAGACTATATACAAGGAGTACCAGTACTGAGTCAATGTGCAGGGGTACCAGGTAGTTGAGGTAATAACTAGACTATATACAAGGAGTACCAGTACTGAGTCAATGTGCAGGGGTACCAGGTAGTTGAGGTAATATGTACATGTAGGTAGGGGTAAAAGTGACTAGGCAATCAGGATAGATAATAGATGAGATTACATCTCCTCATCCAGGAAGTGCACACACACTCACACACACACACACACACACACACACACACACACACACACACACACACACACACACACACACACACAGGGAGGGAATGTTGTGTTAGTTTAATATTGTTTTAGGACTATGAAAATGGAAAAAAGGATTAGCCTATGGATTATGAAAACAACAAAAATAAATGGGAAAATGGGAGAGGAGAAATGACTAGAGACAGTGTTGTTTAACTCACTGACCATGACCCATGAGTTCTTCTTACCTTTGTTCACTAGAAAAGTCTCCCTCTCTAAACACTATAGGATGAGCCATAGACCAGTCACTCTTCATGGACACACAGCTGGGTACAGGGGAGGCTGGTCTCTCCTGCTTGATTGGGCTTCAACACAACAGAGACAAACATAACATCTCTCATCTACTCTGAGCTCAGATGGGGAAACATAACAAGAGTTTCATTCTAAAACGCTATATATCCATTTTCAAAAATGTTCGTAAATTAGCTTCTATTCTATTCTATTCTATTCTACTGCTGATGTAGAAAATGTATTCTGGGAATGCATATGAAGCAGACCAGACCAGGGTTTGGGGTTTGAGATGTCAATGAGAGATAAAAATGACTTCCTTAGTTGTTCATTTAGAAAATGTTCTGTCTTAAGTAGTTTAACAAACTGACACATTTTCATGTTAGTCAAAAACTACTTTATATTGAAGGAGTGCCTTTGATTTGACGGCCTGCACATGTGCAGTTCAGCACAAGACGACCATTAGACCCAATCAATTAACATTAATTGAGTCACCTCTGGTCGAGAAAAATGTATTTTCCTAGTACATTCATTGTCAGATTCATCAACTAGCAGCGAGCACTCTGCCTTCTCGAACAAGTAGCCAACTCAGCCCCGATAAAAAGCTTGTGCCGTCAGCGGCAGCGAGTACTCTGCCTTCTAGCGCAAGCGAGGGGAATGTTGAGGTACATTTGCATGATGTAATTTATTGGCGGGCTGGAAGATGCACTCTTGTCTTATCTATTCCGAGGTTATTTACTCCCAATATCAGATATTAAGATCATTTTTTATAATACATGAATACTAGGGTTGAGGTTAAAGCATCTGACTAGTGATTATTTACCCGGGGTTCAACACCTGCTATAGTCACTATTTAATTGCTCTTCCAAAAGCATCACAGGCCTAATACGAGATATATAGCTAGCTAAAGTAATGAGTGACCATTTTAGAAAATCATGGGACATATATATTTTGGTTGCATGCTATTTTATGTTAATCATATTGCTGCTTGTAGCCTATAACTGATGCTTTGTGGTCTTATGCT
This sequence comes from Coregonus clupeaformis, assembly GCF_020615455.1. Taxonomy (NCBI): domain Eukaryota; kingdom Metazoa; phylum Chordata; class Actinopteri; order Salmoniformes; family Salmonidae; genus Coregonus; species Coregonus clupeaformis. The sequence goes on along the minus strand of NW_025533752.1, from coordinate 345,000 downwards.
GCCATCTATTGGAAATATTTAGCAATTAAAAGTGATTAATTCAAGTACAGACATTGGTGAGGCAGGTGAGAATAAAGTGTATTTTTCTTGATAATTCCTTAGATCAGTCTCAAACCTGCCCCACCTGTCCCACGCCATTTTCTGGACATTCACATAGAGGTGACTAGGTCACCCAGTTCAAACCACATTTGAAAAATAAAATGTATGTGTCTTGTTTATCAAGCGTTCTGCTTTGCAATAATAAATATAATAAAATAACTAATAACAACAAAAAAAGCAAAATGCGTAAACAGGTTTTGATTAACAAAATAATCAAAATGCTATTTAATACTATAATTGTATTTACTAACATAATAATATTATTACTAAAATAATAAAATAGGCTACCCTACCCTTAAGGCTGAAATAGGTAATACGTAGGGTAAGAGTTTCTGTATAGCACTTTGTGACATCTGCTGGTGTAAAAAGGGCTTTATAAATACATTTGATTGATTGTTAGGTTTAGGGTTTTTATGGCAAAAAACAGTATTGGTTTATGGCTCTCTTGCGCCTCCTTGTGGCCATCTGTGGTTACTACATCACTCATTCATGACACTTGCTAGGCTCATAATCTGAGGAAGCAACTGCATCCGATCTACAAATCTATTAGCTAGACCACCCGATTAGACAACAATCACCCCATTATATCCATTTGGTTTGCAACTCTGTGAACCTGTGCAGCATTCGCTCAAATTTGATGCCTACTAATAAAGATTTCGATGCATATCAAATTACCCAGAGGCCATTTAGAAACAATAAATCAAAGAAAATGTGTTATTTCTTAATTTAAAAATGTATACCGGCTGTTTAAATCGGCCACCTCTTGAAAAAGAGGACAGGTACATGCGTTTTGTTTAGGTTGTACACCTTTTTCTGAAAACATGGTTAACCATGACCAGAAACTGTTTAACATTTCATGGCTTTTCGCCAGCCATCACTAGCGCTATGGGTTACCACAAGGTGAAGTGTGAGCCATAAGTAGGCGTAACCTTGTTAATAATATATTACCTGAGGTAAACCTACAGGGTTAACGCTCACCAAGTAGCTGTAACCTTGTTAATAATAAGTTACCTGAGGTAAACCTACAGGATTAACGCTCACCAAGTAGCCGTAACCTTGTTAATAATAAGTTACCAGAGGTAAACCTACAGGGTTAACGCTCACCAAGTAGCCGTAACCTTGTTAATAATAAGTTACCTGAGGTAAACCTACAGGGTTAACGCTCACCAAGTAGCCGTAACCTTGTTAATAATAAGTTACCTGAGGTAAACCTACAGGGTTAATGCTCACCAAGTAGCCGTAACCTTGTTAATAATAAGTTACCTGAGGTAAACCTACAGGGTAAACGCAGGCAGGTCTCATTGATAACAATAGTGAAGCTGGCATTGTGATGCAGAACAATGGGCTGGGAATAGAATGTTCTGAAGGCGAGTCGGTGCCACGGAGCTCAATAGAACTAATAGGAGCTGGTAGGGTGAAAAATACCCTAAAATAAGGCCTGTTTTTTCGCAATTACATCATAACCAGGGACAGAAGGTAATATTATGAAACTGGGCTCCATGGCGGATGCAATGAACTAATTTTATCAGAAATAAAGGTTGTAAAAAATGTCACCTGAGGCGCTCCGAAAATAATATTCAAAAGTTCAGTCCTTGGACACAGAGGGATTGAACACTAAAGTTACCGTCCATCTAGTGAAGAGAGGAGAACCGGACAGAGGGATGGTAGGTAGCCAGCATCCGTCAACGAGAGAGGGAGAAGCCCTACACGGTATTTAACAGGGGAAGAAACAACCAGGGAGCTCCATCGGTCCACAAGAAATGCAGGCAGCCGGTGATGATGTAGTGGTAGCTAGGATAACTAGGATGCTGCTGGTAAAGAGTAGCTAGCTTAGCTAGCTGTACCGACTAGCTTGGATAGCTAGCAGGTCGTTCGTCTGTCCCTCGAGGATGATGACGAACCCGTTGAACCACACAATTAAACAAGACTAGCGAGTGAAAAGGATCTGGCTACACTCATACTGTCACTGACCATTAAGCAAAAAAGCAAATTGAACAATAAACTTCGGTGTCTCAACACTGTAACAAACTCCGTCGTTATTTCCCAACATCACCTCAGCCCACTCTGCGCGTAACTGGACAATATGCTTGGTGCCAAACCGTACGTGGACGCGGACAGTTCTGTACAGTTCCAGAACGCGGACATGAGCAGAGCAACACAATAAACTAAACCCAGTCTTTACAGTGGCTTACATTAGTAATATTCATTTTTTATTATGTAAAACAAAATGATTCGTTTTTTAAAACAATGTTTTGAGATCTGGGCCCATATCCAAAAAGCGTCTCAGAGTAGAAAAGGTGTCGTATAAGTGCTGAGAATAAAGCCATTTTAGTCCTACTCTTATGGGTATAAATTAAAGCTATGCATGAAGCCTCTTTATTCATAAGTGTCCCACCTAGTTGGCAGATATTTAGGACACCTCATGAGCTGTACTAACCAGTTAAGAGGTACCAGCAGGTGTCTTGATAATAGAAACATGCAGCGAGTCAGTGGTTCCTGTGCAACATGTAGTTGCTTTGGAGCAGTGGTGACCTGTCATTCAGGGCAGAGCCCCACCTGTTCAGCAGATGCTCTTACCCAGAGCGATTTACAGTAAGTGCATTCATCTTAAGATAGCTAGGTGAGACAACCAGATAATACAGTCAAATATACAGGATACGAACATTCAATTTCAGCTAAACAATGGATATATAGCGTTTTGCAATAAAAATAATAATAATTATCTACATCTAAAATCTATTAATTAAACATCTGAGAACAGTAATATTGAAGGTACCCATAAGCAACCATTTCTGATTATTGTGGAAATAGCATTTAGGAAATAAACTCTTAATAATTCTTAAACAAAATTGTCATCTCACCTCTTAGCTTTGGTGTCATGTTCCCCAGAGAGACTCATTTTAGAGGCAGGGCCCCCTCCTCTCTCTCCCCAGAGAGACTCATTTTAGACCACTGACCCCTAAACAGAGATCCAACATGTTGGTTGTAGTTAACACAGTAATTCTTGAATGTGAATTGTTATCATTTATTAATTATCTCTTACAAAACATTTACTAACAGACATATTGAAACAGTCAGGCTATTTAATGCAATCAGATGAACATCTGGTTGTGACATCTCTTCTCCATGTTAACTGTCAATAATAATAATAAGTCACTGTTTGTTAAGGTAGTTATAGACAGTGCAGCAACACAAGGCCATGTCTCACACTTATTTGTATTCATTAAAAGTCAGCCAATTATTATCTTTAAATCTGTTCTTTTCTAAACGTATCTGAGAATGTAGACAGAAGGGCTAAAACGGGCTTGATTGATCTGGGGGGGATCAGTGATCTATACAGAAAGGTTTTTTGCAACAATTAAGATATTTTTTATTATTTAAAGTAGGCTAGGTTATAATGTATAACAGTAATTTTTTGTGTAAAGCAGATCAAGGTCTATACCTCAGCCAGTGGTGACCCGTCATTCAGGGCAGGTGGCCTTTCCTGTTTTGCATGTTATTGTGGCATTAATACGTGTCACATATCAGTTTGCTAACAATGTAAAAAATATATATATATATCATTGAGTTAATAAAGCAGCATACAAACATGGTCTCTTTTTTGTTTTCTTGAGTAAGGCAGCTCCAAAATGCAGGTGTTTCAGCCTAGCTCAGTGCTTTCTGTGGTGGTGGGACAAGCCAGAAGAAAATACGGAGCGCTGCGCCGTGATTGGCTCAGTGTTCTGTCACTCATGGGGACACTACGTCAATGCCAAGTCTAAGGGTAGAGCTAGAAAATTCAAGACCCTTGGGTGCTGCCACAGAGTTACATTAGAAGTGCCCATCCAAGAAGGTCATTGGCCAACTGATAAAATGACGTCAAATCACATTATATCTACAGTAGCTTTGATTGAACTGATCAGGTCAACATCATACTTTCAAAATCTTAGCCAGCAGTCATCATCATGAATCAAGTCAACAATCTACAGGCAAATCCTTTTTAATCCTTGTCATATGAAGATAAATAATGAAGATAAATTATAGGGCAGCTGTTGGGACTCTGCTGTTGGGAATCTGCTGTTGGGACTCTGCTGTCGGGACTCTACTGTTGGGACTCTGCTGTTGGGACTCTGCTGTTGGGACTCTGCTGTTGGGACTCTGCTGTCGGGACTCTGCTGTCGGGACTCTGCTGTCGGGACTCTGCTGTCGGGACTCTGCTGTCGGAACTCTGCTGTCGGGACTCTGCTGTTGGGACTCTGCTGTTGGGACTCTGCTTTATGTTGGCCCTAACAGTTTGTGGGCACCGTTTGTCACCGTTATAGTGCAATGAATGTATTGTTTAGTGTTGTGTTGTGGAGTGGCTTTGCTGGCATGCATCCCCCTTTATTTATGTTTTGCCCCACCAAGATTGACATGCTAAAATCACCACTGACCTCAACTATATCCTAGATGACCAGCCTAAACCTGTTCAGATCAGTTCCCATAACGTTATAACAGTAACAGTAGCAGGAGCCTAGTCCTGATACAGATGGAGGTCTATACCTCAGCTATAGCCTACATATCCTAGATGACCAGCCTAAACCTGTTCAGATCAGTTCCCATAACGTTACAGACCTAACAGTAGCAGGACAGAGCTTGTAGCCTAGGCATGGTATTTTACACACCATTTCAAACGGAGACCATCAGGTTTGTCAACATGATAAGTGATCATAGCTCAAACCTACTCTGACTATTGAATGTCTGACGTCGACCTAACCTTATAATAGTTTGTAGTTTAGCCTAGACCTATGAGAGTCTGCCCGTCTTTCCTACACATCAACACATTTATCCGACTTCTAATGTTACCGAGAAATATGTGCCACAGTTTCAACAGCCATTGTGTAACTGCGTAGGCTACACACTTACTTTCACGTTCATATGAGGAAATCACATAACTTCTTACAGTCGCTGGGGCAGCCGCCTGTTCTCTTGCAGGTGAAGTAGCTTTTATAGGCGACTCATTCAACCAGCCTAAACAACAGTAAATAAAAGATGTCAAATGGTCAAAAGTGAATCCTGATATAGCCATGTACATCAAAGAGAGGTGTATTGCTACAGATGGAGGATCTTCATTTTAGCCAGTTTGCTACAGCAGGAAAATAATCCTGCAGCAACAGGACATTTCAATTATTATGGGAATGGCCGGCAGGGATGTAGCTCAGTTGGTAGAGCATGGCATTTGCAACGCCAGGGTTGTGGGTTCGATTCCAGTATAAAAAAAATAAAAATGTATGCACTCGCAATGTATGCAAGTCGCTCTGGATAAGAGCGTCTGCTAAATGACTAAAATGTAAAAAATCACCATGTAGAATTATGTGTACAGATGTAGGATCTTAATTTGATCACCCCCCACTGCAGAATAACTTTCCCTCAACGCAGTAAATGTAAAACTTGTAGTGTATTTGAGGTTTTCAAAGGCTTCTGAAGTTTGTAATTTCCACTTAGAAATGGCAGACTTGAGTTTCCCTTACTAAAAATGTATCAACCGATACAAAAATGTCCATTAATTATAAATCACATTTACTGTTGCTGCAGGAATATTTTCCTGCTGTAGCAAACTGGCTCAAATTAAGATCCTACATATGTATGTGCAAATGTACTTGGCGAATAAAGGTGATTCTGATTCTGCAAAGGTTGAGTCTCTAGATTCCCTTGCTGCTCTGGGGAAATAATGAAATGGAAATCATGGGCGATTTAAACTGGGACTGGTTATCTCCAAACTTTGAGACCATGTCATTTGTTATATTTCACCCTATTGATAAAGGAAGCTAGAAGGCTGAACCCAGAAGACAACTTTAAATCAACACTTACTGATATTATCCTAAAATCCTTTCACTCATATTGTTGTGTCTCTTTGTTCAACGGACGTCGGGTAGCCTGTGATATTAATATTGTAGCAAACAGCGGGGCAGGGCAGTGAACCCAGGTCGCTGGCCAAAACTAGGTTAACCCTATTGCTGCGATGGGAATTGTAACCTGTCTCACACTGCCCCCTATAAAAGCAAGTATTGTGCTTCGACTACTCAGACCCCTCACACATCCGGGCCGTGCAATCTGATGGCCTCACAGACACCATACTACTTCTGACACCAATGTAGCAAACAGTGGGGCAGGGAAGCGAACCCAGGTTGCACTTGTAAAAAGGCAAACAACCTACGCATCGCGCCATTGGCGCCAATTGGGTTACTTGGTTGGAATTGCATCATAGTACATGGGAATAATGATGCATTTTATTTAGTAAAGTGGTTTCTTGAATCAAACACAACAACATTTTCAGTCACCTCCTCCTTGTGTGAAGGACAAGTAGATAAACAGGTTAATGTCAAGCTCTGCTTGTTTTTTGGAATGTCTCATGGAATGTAGGCTTACATTGAACACCACACATTGGCTGCTACTGTAGGCTGAATGATAGAACAGCTATTTCCACGTTAAATGTTATTGGATGCCTTTTTTACATTATGATCAAATAGCCTACTTGGTCTCTGTTAAAACTGTAACTTAAAGTGGGTACAGCCTCAGTGTTCACAGTAAACTCACGCCAGAAGTTGCACAGATCGCTACACTATAGTAGAACTATGATACAATTACATTTATCATACGAAATGTGAAATGTAGAACTATGACGAATGAATATTGATATATTGAATTCACAAGAGGTTGGTGGCACCTTTAATTGGGGAGGACGGGCTTGTGGTAATGGCTGGAGCGGAATAGGTGGAATGGTATCATTAATATGAGCCGTCCTCCCCTCAGCAACCTCCACTGATTGAATTTGACTTGCCCACGTCCAGTTAGCGCCATTTTGTATGATTAAACTGTCAAGTCATTATATATTTTCCGTTCTGAGAGCACCTTCCTGATGACTGGCACTCTGTACATTCCTATGGATGAGGCCTGATCTGGAATGTGAAGCTAACTGAAGCTAACTTTAGAAAACCAGTATATCTAGCTTGCATCATAGTCCACCCCTCAGGCTAAGTTCAGGTTACAGCATGAGGCAGACATCAACAGCCGAGTTGTAGGCTACTACCTGGGTCGTGTTCATTAGTTTACTCCGCAGCCAACAGTTTTAAAATGTTGCATAAACAGTTTACTCCAAACGCTGTACAACGTGACCTAAACGGTTTCTGTTGCCAAACGTTTTGCTACTGTGGGCACTAATGGCTGGCCTCCCTGCCTGTGCAATTAAACCCCTACAACTCATCCAGAATGCCGCAGCCCGTCTGGTGTTCAACCTTCCCAAGTTCTCTCACGTCACCCCCCTCCTCCGCACACTCCACTGGCTTCCAGTTGAAGCTCGCATCTGTTACAAGACCATGGTGCTTGCCTATGGAGCAGTGAGGGGAACGGCACCTCTGTACCTTCGGGCTCTGATCAGTCCCTACACCCAAACGAGGCCATTGCGTTCATCCACCTCTGGCCTGCTGGCTCCCCTTCCTCTGCGGAAGCATAGTTCCCGCTCAGCCCAGTCAAAACTGTTCGCTGCTCTGGCACTCCAATGGTGGAACAAGCTCCCTCACGACGCCAGGACAGCGGAGTCACTCACCACCTTCCGGAGACATTTGAAACCCCACCTCTTTAAGGAATACCTGGGATAGGATAAAGTAATCCTTCTACACCCCCCCCCAAAAAAAATAATTGTAAAGTGGTTATCCCACTGGCTATAGGGTGAATGCACCAATTTGTGAGTCGCTCTGGATAAGAGCGTCTGCTAAATGACGTAAATGTGCCCTTGAGCAAGGCACTTAACCCTAATTGCTCCTGTAAGTTGCTCTGGATAAGAGCGTCTGCTAAATGACTAAAATGTAAATGTAAATGTAAATGTAATGAACACACACAACCTGTTTTGAGGAAGTGTAAGTTGTTGTTAGTCTTTCCACAGTATTTATTTGTCTCTCTTTCACACAACATACCTTCCTGAGTGAAAAGAGTTAACAGTAGATTAGAAAGAGAAAATGTTGTTGCTTGTTGTGTTTTAAGCCTGTTTTAAGAAGACAAGTCTATAGACCTATGATACAGTACACTCTTAGAAAAAATAGTTCCAAAAGGGTCCTCTGGCTGTCCCCACAGGAGAACGCTTTTGGGTTCCAGGTAAAACCCTTCTGGCTTCCATGTAGAACCCTCTGTGGAAAGGATTCTTCATGGAACCCAAAAGGGTTCTACCTAGGACCAAAAAGAGTTCTACAAAGGGTTCTCCTATGGGGACAGCCAAATAACCCTTTTAGATTCTAGATAGTGTAGGAACGATCACCCTGGGGCACACAGATGGAAACAGAAGGAATTCACCCCACGCATCTAATTTATATCCAAAACATGTTAAGGAGAGTAGACCTATTATAACACTCTGTCTACCAAAATATCCATCAACTATAGGAATACACATAACAATATCATCAACTATATAAATACACATAACAATATCATCAACTATATTAATACACATAACAATATCATCAACTATATTAATACACATAACAATATCATCAACTATATTATTACACATAACAATATCATCAACTATATTAATACACATAACAATATCATCAACTATATTAATACACATAACAATATCATCAACTATATTAATACACATAACAATATCATCAACTATATTAATACACATAACAATATCATCAACTATATTAATACACATAACAATATCATCAACTATATTAATATCATAACAATCGTCGTCTTACCTTTTATATGTCTCTCAATAGAAGTAGAGTCTGGAATGATCATTCGGTGGTGGAAAGTTCCTTTAGTTTGTTCTGCTCATTTCCATATCAGGTTCTACCTGTTCTCTCTCCCACTCCCTGTCTCTTCATAGCTTACATACATTGACATACATTGGTCATTTAGCAGACGCTCTTATCCAGAGCGACTTACAGGAGCAATTAGGGTTAAATGCCTTGCTCAAGGGCACATTGACAGATTTTTCACCTAGTCGGCTCGGGGATTAGAACCAGCGACCTTTCGGTTACTGGCACAACGCTCTTAACCACTAAGCTACCTGCCACCCGTCATATACACGGCGGCCTTTCTCAATAGCAAGGCTATGCTCACTGAGTCTGTACATAGTCAAAGCTTTCCTTAACATCACCAGTGTATAGCTCTTACAATGTGCCTTGGCATACATTCTACAAGGGTCTGGAACTCCAAATGTAGTTCTGATTTAGTGTTCCAAATGAAAACAATTTGATTAAACAGGTTAATATGGTTAAATTACATTAAGACTGAGTAATGCTGTGATTGTTTTTATTATTTTGTATTGAAATGTTTGACTTTATTTTCCCTATGTCCTTTCAATGTAGGAACAATTTGTGAAATGACAGCCTTCTGTAAATATGGACAAAAGTCTATGGATTCATTTGATGGTATGTGTCTTGCAACATTATGTAAAATGACAGGTTGAGAAACACTGCATCTTCCTAGGTGCATATGTGAGAAGGAACGCAAACTGTCTCCCTATGTGTGTGCCATCCATAAACATCAAGTGTTTGTGGTTCATTAAAATGTTTATTGTCAAAGTAAAAGAAAAAAAAAGAAAAAACGTTTCTTAAACTCCATTGGAGGGATGTGACATCATTCTTCCACAAGAAATTCAATTATTTAGTGTTTTGTTGATGGTTGTCTTCAATTGGGTTAAGACCTGGTGACTTCAATTGGGTTAAGACCTGGTATCAGCTCCTCTCTCCCCAGGGGTAACAGCTCCTCTCTCCCCAGGGGTAACAGCTCCTCTCTCCCCAGGGGTAACAGCTCCTCTCTCCCCAAGGGTAGCAGCTCCTCTCTCCCCAGGGGTAGCAGCCCCTCTCTCCCCAGGGGTAGCAGATCCTCTCTCTCCAGGGGTAGTAGCTCCTCTCTCCCCAGGGGTAACAGCTCCTCTCTCTCCAGGGGTAGCAGCTCCTCTCTCCCCAGGGGTAGCAGCTCCTCTCTCCCCAGGGGTAGCAACTCCTCTCTCCCCTAGGATTTGAAGACATCGGTGGCTTAGCCCACAGCCAGTAGGAGGGTCCGGGAAGGAATTTCAACAGCTAAATCCATGAATACATCACCAGTGTATTGCCAAAAACCACTGAAGAACTTCAAATATAGACTCTGACCTGTCCAATGAGCCAAACTGATTAAATAATCCCACAGTACCTAAACACTCTCTCTCTCTCTCTCTCTCTCTCAATTTCAATTTCAATTTCAATTTAAGGGCTTTATTGGCATGGGAAACGTGTGTTAACATTGCCAAAGCAAGGGAAGTAGATAGTAAACAAAAGTGAAATAAACAATAAATATTAACAGTAAACATTACACTCAGAAGTTTCAAAAGAATAAAGACATTTCAAATGTCATATTATGTATATATACAGTGTTGTAACAATGTGCAAATAGTTAAAGTACAAATGGGAAAATAAATAAACATAAATATGGGTTGTATTTACAATGGTGTTTGTTCTTCACTGGTTGCCCTTTTCTTGTGGCAACAGGTCACAAATATTGCAGCTGTGATGGCACACTGTGGTTTTTCACCCAGTAGATAGGGGAGTTTATCAAAATTGGGTTTGTTTTCGAATTCTTTGTGGATCGCTGTAATCTGAGGGAAATATGTGTCTCTAATATGGTCATACATTTGGCAGGAGGTTAGGAAGTACAGCTCAGTTTCCACCTCATTTTGTGGGCAGTGTGCACATAGCCTGTCTTCTCTTGAGAGCCAGGTCTGCCTCACGGGGGCCTTTCTCAATAGCAAGGCTATGCTCACTGAGTCTGTACATAGTCAAAGCTTTCCTTAAGTTTGGGTCAGTCACAGTGGTCAGGTATTCTGCCACTGTGTACTCTCTGTTTAGGGCCAAATAGCATTCTAGTTTGCTCTGTTTTTTTGTTTGTTCTTTCCAATGTGTCAAGTAATTCTCTTTTTGTTTTCTCATGATTTGGTTGGGTCTAATTGTGTTGTTGTTGTTGTTGTTGTCCTGGGGCTGTGTGGGGTCTGTTTGTGTTTGTGAACAGAGGCCCAGGACAAGCTTACTTAGGGGACTCTTCTCCAAGTTCATCTCTCTGTAGGTGATGGCTTTGTTATGGAAGGTTTGGGAATCGCTTCCTTTTAAGTGGTTATAGAATTTAACGGCTCTTTTCTGGATTTTGATAATTAGCGGGTATTGGCCTAATTCTGCTCTGCATGCATTATTTGGTGTTTTACGTTGTACACGGAGGATGTTTTTGCAGAATTCTGCATGCAGAGTCTCAATTTGGTGTTTGTCCCATTTTGTGAATTCTTGGTTGGTGAGCGGACCCCAGACCTCAGAACCATAAAGGGCAATGGGTTCTATAACTGATTCAAGTATTTTTAGCCAGATCCTAATTGGTATGTCACATTTTATGTTCCTTTTGATGGCATAGAAGGCCCTTCTTGCCTTGTCTCTCAGATCGTTCACAGCTTTGTGGAAGTTACCTGTGGCGCTGATGTTTAGGCCGAGGTATGTATAGTTTTTTGTGTGCTCTAGGGCAACGGTGTCTAGATGGAATTTGTATTTGTGGTCCTGGCAACTGGACCTTTTTTGGAACACCATTATTTTTGTCTTACTGAGATTTACTGTCAGGGCCCAGGTCTGACAGAATCTGTGCAGAAGATCTAGGTGCTGCTGTAGGCCCCTCCTTGGTTGGTGACAGAAGCACCAGATCATCAGCAAACAGAAGACATTTGACTTCAGATTCTAGTAGGGTGAGGCCAGGTGCTGCAGACTGTTCTAGTGCCCTCGCCAATTCATTGATATATATGTTGAAGAGGGTGGGGCTTAAACTGCATCCCTGTCTCACCCCACGGCCCTGTGGAAAGAAATGTGTGTGTTTTTGCCAATTTTAAATGCACACTTGTTGTTTGTGTACATGGATTTTATAATGTCGTATGTTTTTTCCCCCAACCCCACTTTCCATCAATTTGTATAGCAGACCCTCATGCCAAATTGAGTCAAAAGCTTTTTTGAAATCAACAAAGCATGAGAAGACTTTGCCTTTGTTTTGGATTGTTTGTTTGCCAATTAGGGTGTGCAGGGTGAATACGTGGTCTGTCGTACGGTAATTTGGTAAAAAGCCAATTTGACATTTGCTCAGTACATTGTTTTCACTGAGGAAATGAACTAGTCTGCTGTTAATGATAATGCAGAGGATTTTCCCAAGGTTGCTGTTGACGCATATCCCACGGTAGTTATTGGGGTCAAATTTGTCTCCACTTTTGTGGATTGGGGTGATCAGTCCTTGGTTCCAAATATTGGGGAAGAAATGTCAGAGATAAGGATGATGTTAAAGAGTTTAAGTATAGCTAATTGAAATTTGTGGTCTGTATATTTGATCATTTCATTGAGGATACCATCAACACCACAGGACATTTTGGGTTGGAGGGTTTGTATTTTGTCCTGTAGGTCATTCAATGTAATTGGAGAATCCAGTGGGTTCTGGTCGTCTTTAATAGTTGATTCTAAGATTTGCATTTGATCATGTATATTTTTTTGCTGTGAGAGACTCTGGGTTGAGGTCAGTGATAAAATAGTCTACAGTACTACTGCCAAGAGATGAGCTATAGGTGTACCTACCATAGGAGTCCCCTCGAAGCCTACCATTGACTATATACATACCCAGTGTGCGACAGAGCTGCAGGAGTCGTGACCCGTTTTTGTTGGTTATGTTGTCATAGTTGTACCTAGGGGGGCATATGGGAGAGGGAATGCTGTCACCTCCAGGTAGGTGTTTGTCCCCCTGTGTGCTGAGGGTGTCAGGTTCTTGTCCAGTTCTGGCATTTAGGTCGCCACAGACTAGTACATGTCCCTGGGTCTGGAAATGATTGATTTCCCCCTCCAGGATGGAGAAGCTGTCTTCATTAAAGTATGTGGATTCTAGTGGGGGGATATAGGTAGCACACAGGAGGAAATTTTTCTCAGTTGAGATAATTTCCTTTTGAATTTCTAACCAAATGTAAAATGTTCCTGTTTTGATTAATTTAATAGAGTGAGTTAGGTCTGCTCTATACCAAATTAGCATACCCCCCCTGAGTCCCTTCCCTGTTTCACACCTGGTAGTTTGGTGGATGGGACTACCAGCTCTCTGTAACCTAGAGGGCAACCAGTGGGTCCGTCTCCTCTATACCATGTTTCTTGTAGGATGACAATGTCTGTATTTCCGATTTCTTTGGTGAAGTCCAGATTCCTGCTCTTTAGGCCAAAGGCAGATGACCTCAGGCCTTGGATATTCCAGGATGAAATAGTGAAGGCTTTGTGTTCCATAAAGTGTCTAATGTTGTTGGTTGTGTGGTTTGGCCTCAGGCCAGTAATTGTGAGCAGAGCCTGCTGAGCATCTGGTACATGCCATTGGCTTGGGCTAGTGTAAGAGTGGGTGTTGGGCCTGTTTGCCTGCTCACGGCCTGGGCGTATGTGTGACTTTCATGTTGAGGCCCTCTTTGTGGGAGTGGGGGGCTTGGGGTGGGTAGGAGGGGCATAGATCTGATCTGAGGGGGCCTAAATGGGGTGTGGGCATGGTTGACTTGGGGGGGAGTTAATTGGTGGGGGTGTAGATGTGGTTGATGGTGCTGTGGTCTGGATGTAGGTCCTCTCTGCGGGGGTCCTCTATATGTAGGTCCTGGGGGGGGTCCCGCAGGTCTGGGAGAGTGTCTCGCTGGTCTGGGCGGGGTGTCTGTTGATCTGTTGCTCCTGTGTGAGGTGTTGGGTCTGCGGTTGAGGGCGATATCCTTTAGGGTCCGGGCGAAGGTGGGCACTTCTGCCTTGTATAGGTGGACCTGGTCATAAAGGCTGTTCACGTCCAGGTTGGAGTGGTGGGCCAGGTAGACATTTGGTTTTGATGCACAGTCACGGGAAATACTTGCGTTTACCCGCTGAATGGTAGCAGGGTGGAAGTATTTTCGTGGTAACAGGGTTGAGATAACCACTTGTGCGTTGGGGAAAATAGAAGAAGCTTTTTCTATCACTCCCTTGAGTGATGTGGCCACCCTTTCCTGCTGTGTTCTCAGGTCGTTTGTGCCTGTGTGTATTATTATGTGGCTTTATTTAAGTTTATTTTCTTGTATGTATTTCCCGTTTGAGTCCATAAGGAGTACAATCTGTGGCTTGTGTATGTCCTCAGTGGGTGTGGGGGGTCGTCATGAGGGCTATCAGGGTGTCTGACTGGGGGGTTGCTCAGAGGGGTTGGGATCCCCTGGGCTTGGGGTTCTTCATTTGTTTGTCTGTGTGTGATGTCGAGGCTATAGTCAGGGTCTAGGGTGTACTGTTCTGCTGCGGTGTCGAGACTTTGGCCAGGATCTGAGGTGGGCTGTTCTGCTGGCTTCTCTGCGGGGTGGCCAGCTCTCTAATGGGTTGTTCTATGTCACCCGTCATCGTTCTCACCTTCTCCTCCAGCACTCTGATCCTCTCCTCTAGTGCTCTGTTCTTCTCCTGCTCCTGCTCTTTCTCCTGTTGATGTTGTCTCACCACAGTCCAGAGTGCAGACATGTCTCTCTCTACCTGCAGCTCTCCAGGTCTAGTTAAGGGGGTGTTGTTGTGCTGGACTGTTGTCTGGGTCTGTGCTGACTGGAGTGTGTTCACCTGCTGTTCCAGCTCCACCTGCCTTACCTCCAGCTCTCTCTCTCTCTCTCTCTCTCTCTCTCTCTCTCTCTCTCTCTCTCTCTCTCTCTCTCTCTCTCTCTCTCTCTCTCTCTCTCTCTCTCTCTCTCTCTCTCTCTCTCTCACACACACAGTGCAGTAATTAGAATCCCTATATCAGCTTTTAGTGATAGTCTACTGTGTGTTCTCCCCTCCTCTGTCTCTCTCCATCACTTTCTCTGTGTCGTCTATTGATGTCTTTCATCTTGTCTGGTGTCTCTCTCCATCATATCCTATTATTCTGTTGCTGTCTCTGTGTCTTGTCTGGTGTCTCTCTCCATCATATCCTATTCTTCTGTTGCTGTCTCTGTGTCTTGTCTGGTGTCTCTCTCCATCATATCCTATTCTTCTGTTGCTGTCTCTGTGTCTTGTCTGGTGTCTCTCTCCATCATATCCTATTCTTCTGTTGCTGTCTCTGTGTCTTGTCTGGTGTCTCTCTCCATCATATCCTATTCTTCTGTTGCTGTCTCTATGTCTTGTCTGGTGTCTCTCTCCATCATATCCTATTCTTCTGTTGCTGTCTCTATGTCTTGTCTGGTGTCTCTCTCCATCATATCCTATTCTTCTGTTGCTGTCTCTGTGTCTTGTCTGGTGTCTCTCTCCATCATATCATATTCTTCTGTTGCTGTCTCTATGTCTTGTCTGATGACTCTCTCCATCATATAATATTCTTCTGTTGCTGTCTCTGTGTCTTGTCTGGTGTCTCTCTCCATCATATCCTATTCTTCTGTTGCTGTCTCTGTGTCTTGTCTGGTGTCTCTCTCCATCATATCCTATTCTTCTGTTGCTGTCTCTATGTCTTGTCTGGTGTCTCTCTCCATCATATCATATTCTTCTGTTGCTGTCTCTGTGTCTTGTCTGGTGTCTCTCTCCATCATATCCTGTTCTTCTGTTGCTGTCTCTGTGTCTTGTCTGGTGTCTCTCTCCATCATATCCTGTTCTTCTGTTGCTGTCTCTGTGTCTTGTCTGATGTCTCTCTCCATCATATCCTATTCTTCTGTTGCTGTCTCTTTGTCTTGTCTGGTGTCTCTCTCCATCATATCCTATTCTTCTGTTGCTGTCTGTCACGCCATGGCTCTGGGGACTCTCATATGTTGAGCCAGGGTGTGTAGAGTCTATGTTTTGTGTTCTATGTTTCAGTTTCTAGTTCATGTGTTTCTATGTTGGCCGGAGTGGTTCTCAATCAGAGGCAACGTGAATCAGCTGTTGCTTGTTGTCTCTGATTGGGAACCATATTTAGGCAGCCGTTTGGGCAGTTGTGTTTAGTGGGATCTTGTTCCCTTCTGTTGCTGTCTCTCTTGTCTGCCCTCTTCTGCTCAACCAACCTTGGTTCTCTCTCCATCTGCCCTCTTCTGTCACTTTCTCTGTGTCTTGTCTGTTGTTGTCTGTGTCCTGTCTGTTGCTGTCTGTGTCTTGTCTGTTGCTGTCTCAGGTTCCAGTTTGTTACTGTCTCCTGTGTCTATTTTCTTCTGTTATGGCCTGTTCTGTCTCTCTCCATCATATCCTGTTCTTCTATTGCTGTCTCTGTGTCTTGTCTGGTGTCTCTCTCCATCATATCCTATTCTTTTGTTGCTGTCTCTATGTCTTGTCTGGTGTCTCTCTCCATCATATCCTATTCTTCTGTTGCTGTCTCTGTGTCTTGTCTGGTGTCTCTCTCCATCATATCCTATTATTCTGTTGCTGTCTCTGTGTCTTGTCTGGTGTCTCTCTCCATCATATCCTATTCTTCTATTGCTGTCTCTGTGTCTTGTCTGGTGTCTCTCTCCATCATATCCTATTCTTCTATTGCTGTCTCTGTGTCTTGTCTGGTGTCTCTCTCCATCATATCATATTATTCTGTTGCTGTCTCTGTGTCTTGTCTGGTGTCTCTCTCCATCATATCATATTCTTCTGTTGCTTATTCTGTGTCTTGTCTGGTGTCTCTCTCTCTCTCTCCATCACTTTCTCTGTGTCGTCTATTGATGTCTCTCATCTTGTCTGGTTTCTCTCTCCATCAACATAAATATTGGTGAGGGTTAGGCCTACTCCAATACAACATTGAAAACATGAAAACACGACTACATAACACCATTAAATTCAGTTGGAATATAGTTACAACACTCTGTTTCCATCAAACCGAAAAACAACAGGAAATCTGGATAAACTCATTTAGATTTTTACATACTGCACTTTGCTCCTGCATTACCCATACAGCTGTTTAAGGTCATACAAAGGCAGAGTGCAGTATCAGCATTTAAGGGGTCATAGGTCAGATCAGTGGTCATGGTTGATATGCATGGACCAAAAAACCCAACTTTAAAGCCATTTGTCTCAGATTCACTGTTTGCGTAGACTGCTCTTTGCCTTTGTAGGGCCGTAGTTCAGGTGGCTTCCCTTGCCCTTAGTCTGCCTCCTGTCCCTCCTATCGCCATGGAGACACCTTCCTGAAAACAATGACTCCATACTTTGCTGAAACCTGTTCTGCCAGTTCATGTCCTTAAAGATGAATGTTGGAATGTTCCAATGTGGTTACCCCAAAAAGATGACAAGACAGATCACACATCCATAACTGGTTTCCTGCTTGTAGCAGGCCGCGTTCACAGGAATCCTTTTCTCTAATTATAGGTCATATGATTTCATGAGAATATATTTCTGGAGTGAGAGTGTAATGCAAGTCAAGGTGTCCTTGGATGAATGTCAACACGATTTATAACCAGCATTGTTAAATGAACTGTTGTAATAAATAAATAGAATATTTGTATATGTATTGTCACAGACACCGGATAGATGCAGTGAAATGTGTTGTTTTACAGGGTCATAGTAGTACGTCGCCCCCTGGAGTAAATCAGGTGTAAGTGCCTTGCTTAAGGGCACAGACAGATTTTTACCTTGACGGCTCAGGTATTCGAACCAGCAACCTTTCAGTTACTGTCCCCACTAGGTAATCTTACCATACCATACCAGTTCACGCCCTAAAATAAGACACTGTTCAAGTGCTCAAATGTAGTCCATGAAGAGGTATTAGGATTATGTACACAGCTATTCTGCCGTACAATTGCAAACTGCTGCTACACATTTGGTCAAAGATGAGTTCAGACCTAAATCAGGCTTCGTAGTATCTGTTATATCTTGTGACGAAGTGTTCTGGTTCAATTATCTTCTGTTTCAGAGAAAATGGAGGGTCAAATTTGCTGTTACTACACAATCCCAGTAAAAACCAAGGAAACAGCAGTAAGTGAGGTTACTGCCATCTGGCTTTGTTCCACCATGTTCTACTGCAGTTACTACGGTTTTCCTTGGTATTCTATCAGGCTCTGAGTTCAGGCCATCCCGACCATGACACTCACCCTCACACACTCCATGAGACAGCTAGTGATCCAGTTATCACCAGAATAAACACGGCACAATCCCGCGGAAACATTATGGTTTAACTCGCATTGAAATGCAAATACCCAGATAATGGTAGAAAGATAGCAAACAAAATATTGAAACGCTCGCTAACATAAAGAAAAGGACAGCATTGATAGTAATACAAAGTCACATAAGGATAAACATTCTCCGTGATGAAATAGTTCTTACCTTATGGGGATTGCTGCAATACGAGGGTTGCTGCAATACAACATTCAAAACATGAAAACACAACTACACAACACCATTAAAAACAACAAAAAAGCTGGATAAACACATTTAGATTTTTTAGATACTGCGCTTTGCTTTTGCATGACCCATACAGCTGTTTAAGGTCATACAAAGGCAGAGTGCAGTATCAGCATTTAAGGGGTCATAGGTCAGATCAGTGGTCATAATAAGATGATACATCAGTGCATTTACACTTATCTACCTACGACGTATTTGGCTGGACAGCAAAAACAACTTTAAAGGCTTTTTTGTCTTCAGTTGGACTGTTTTCTAGTTGATGCTCTTTGCCTTTGTAGGGCCGTTTATTCAAGCAGTCAACGGACAACAACTCTTAATGCAATCACGGGGAAAACACTTTTGATAGCAGTTTTGACCTTTGTTAAAAAAAGAGGGGGATCCAAGCTTTCCATTGATAACACATTTATTTCTATACTCCTACAATGCATTGTTTTAAAAATGCAGTTACAACCGGAGTGTCAAGCATGGTTTAGGCACATTTGCAACAGAGCTCTTAAAGGGGTAACGGCATCTTAAAACCGGAGTGTCAAGCATGGTTTAGGATCATTCACAACAGAGCTCTTAAAGGGGCAACGGCATCTTAAAACCGGAGTATCAAGCATGGCTTAAGCACATTTGCTACAGAGCTCTTAAAGGGGCAACGGCATCTTAAAACCGGAGTGTCAAGCATGGCTTAGGCACATTTGCAACAGAGCTCTTAAAGGGGCAACGGCATCTTAAAAGGGCAACTTTGTAATAGAACCCCCCCCAACAACAATTCTGAGTGAATAATAATAATAATAAATATAAATAATAATCAGGAAGTTGTGTCCAATGGGGTAAATGCAGATGGACAAACCCCATGCTTCATTGATAGCCACTATGCTGCATCCGTTGGGCTACAGGGGATCATGCTTATTGCTAATAGCACATCTGATAATAGACCATGCATATAGGATATATGGTTCAATATGTTAAAATCATTTACCATCTGATAGTAGACCATGCATACAGGCTATATGGTTCAATATGTTAAAATCATTTACCATCTGATAATAGACCATGCATACAGGCTATATGGTTCAATATGTTAAAATCATTTAACATCATCTTGACCAATATCTTATTGGGCTCATTTTTGGAGGTGGAAATGATATTTTAGATGGTGTCAGCATCATTGTATTTTCATTCATTCTGGAGTAGAATGGCCTTTTTCTTGTCACCAGAACTGAGCTTCTTAGAACTGAGCTTCTCAAGAAGTATCCCCAGGAGGACCCTGGGAACCCTAAGCAAGGGGACTGGAATTGGTCAAATTTGCAGTTTTAATACATTTACAGAAATGATCCTCTTTTCCTAAAAGCATGACGGTCATGACTTGTTTACATGAAAGGGGAGATTAATTTAGCACAAGACAATCAATCTGAGGTCGACTTCAGTCTTATTTTTGCTTTAACCCCTGAGATTTGGCTGTTCTACGAGTATGAATGGTCTGAGGCAGGCGTTAGATTACAAGCGTTTTCAAGTGTAACATTAATAACGATGGTTTTGGGGAACTGCTCAGAGATTTAACGATGCTCCTACGAAGGTTCTAATGATGAACTTAGCCTTAAGATGCTTTTGGAAAACCGGATCCTGGATGAGACCATCTGGTAAATGACCAAAATGTAAAATGTAAGGTTTTAAATACAAATATCATATTACTGTATTTTTTGAAAACATTTTAAAATATTGATATCACAAATATAATATTTGTACAGTTCTTTATTAAAAATGTAGTTGTTTTTACATTTCACTGTGTAAAACCTAGTAGTACTACTTATTTCTCTGAGAGTGAGGCAGATATATATTATTACTGTGTAAAATCTAGTAGTACTACTTATTTCTCTGAGAGTGAGGCAGATATGTAGCATTTTGCAAAAAAAACATGATTATTTGTCTCTCTGAAATGAAACCATCAAGTGATAGATTTTAAACAAATACATGTCTGTCATTGAACAATCCCATGCCATGATTAGATAGTGAAAAAACACACCAATCTCTTTCATAATTTCTTTAAACAATAAAGGCAAATTTACCAACACTTCTGAAAAGTGATATATAGCGTTTTGGAATGAAACTCTTCTCATGTTTCCCCATCTGAGCTCAGAGTAGATGAGAGACTGAGGGGCGGTTTCCCAGACAGAGTTTAATTTAAGTCAGGACCAGGTAAATTCTACTTAAGTATCTCCACAATATCCCCACACATCTTATTACCTGTTCTGTCTGTGTCACGTATACTCGCTCTCCGGCGTTCGAGGTCACCAGTCTGCTCATTATTATGCACACCTGTCACCATCGTTACGCCCCCTGTGACCAATCAGACTCACCTGGACGCCATCCCCTTCCTGATTACCTCCCCTATATCAGTCACTCCCTTTGGTTCCTTCCCCAGGTGTTATTGATTCGGTTTCAGGGCTTCATGTCTGTACGCTACTCCTGTTTCTTGTTTTGTTCTATGTGTTATTAAATTCACTTCCTGTACTTGCTTCCTGACTCCCAGCGTTCACGTTACAGTCTGGCTGTAGCAGGCTGCCTAGTAAATTAAATGTCTTTGGCCCCACTACACTAAAACATGTAAGCACAATGTTGTCCTGATCCATGTCATTTACAAGAACAAAATATTCAAACTGCTCTGTATATGAGCTCCAGTGCTCAATACTTTTATCAAACTGTCCAATGTTTCCAACAATTCCAGCCATTTTTCATTTCTCAATAACTCCTGATTGTCACTCACTTCAATATTGTCCTCAACCACAGCAATATTTTCCTCAGTCACGTGATCTTCATTCACTTCACTCACTGACTTTTCCTCCTAAATTCGCTCATTTAGCAGATTTAATTAAAAGGTTTGTCTTCACAGTTGAATAAATGTCCTCCCTTTTAATCACGTTGTTTTCCAGCTCCGATGTCCGTCTCGAGTCCTTTTCTGCCGTCCATGACGATGTTAACTCCAGTGGTGGAAAAAGTACCCAATTGTCATACTTGAGTAAAAGTAAAGATACCTTAATAGAAAATGACTCAACTAAAAGTGAAAGTCACTCAGTAAAATACTACTTGAGTAAAAGTCTAAAAGTATTTGGTTTTAAATATACTTAAGTATCAAAAGTAAATGTAATTGCTAAAATATACTAAAGTATCAAAAGTAAAAGTACAAGTATAAATCATTTCAAATTCCTTACATAAAGCAAACCAGACAATTTTCTTGTTTTTTAAATGTACGTTCAGCCAGAGGCACACTCCAACACTAAGACAATTTACAAACAAAGCATTTGTGTTTACTGAGTCCCCCAGATCAGAGGCAGTAGGGATGTTCTCTTGATAAGTGTGTGAATTGGACCATTTCCTGTCCTGCTAAGCATTCAAAATGTAACGAGTACTTTTGGGTGTCAGGGGAAAATGTATGGAGTAAAAAGTACTTTATTTTCTTTAGGAATGTAGTGAAGTAAAAGTAAAAGTAGTCAAAAATATAAATAGTAAAGTCAAGTACAGATACCCCAAAAAAACTACTTAAGTAGTACTTTAAAGTATTTTTACTTAAGTACTTTACACCACTGGTTAACGCTCTTTCTTAGCTAGCTGGACTATGCACTTGCCTCTGCTAGCAATACACTGTGCTAACATTAGCCTAGACTGTACCACAGAAAATAACAGTTTTGAACAGTTGTAAAAACCCACTTCTTCCAGACAGAATAGTTCCTGTAGATTCAGACTTACTCATCGCTAATCTTTTGTTATGTCTAGTGGGTTTCATAACCACGTCTGTACAACAATTCAATAATGATGAGACAGGAGACAGGAATCAGTTTAACCATTTATCTGGAACATGATCATCTCAACACATACAAACCCCCATGATGCTCTGCGGCACAACCCCAATATACAACAAATACATAGATAAGTAAATGGACACTAAATAAAACTCAGAGGAATTTAAATGTTCAGTTGTAGAAAGTAGGGCCATGGGATAGGGTCAGAAAGGTCAGTATGTTTGATAACTGGTTACAGAGGTGACATAACAAGCATAAGGTCCATTATAACACAGTGAAGTAGAGGTGGGAGCTAAAAGCAGACATGGACAGTGAGACGGTGTGAGGAGGTCAGGGGTGAAACACTAGATCAGGACAGGTAGAAATGGAAGGGCTGGAAATAGACACAGAGACACATTCAGATCATGGCTCAGACCTGACCTGAGACACCCAAACAGAAGATGCCATAGCAAAGTCCTGTCCAGTATGTTATATGGGATTTCCTTTCATCAAAATCCTACAAATGGAAATGTGTCCAGTGTGTGTGTGTCCAGTGTGTGTGTGTGTCTAGTGTGTGTTCAGTGAGTGTGTCCAGTGTGTGTGTGTCCAGTTTGTGTGTGTCCAGTATATATGTGTGTTTGTGTGTGTGTGTGTGTGTGTGTGTGTGTGTGTGTGTGTGTGTGTGTGTGTGTGTGTGTGTGTGTGTGTGTGTGTGTGTGTGTGTGAATCCAGCGTGTGTGTGTGTCCAGCGTGTGTGTGTGAATCCAGTGTGTGTGTGAATCCAGTGTTTATGTGTTTGTGTGTGAATCCAGTGTGTGTGTGTGTGTGTGTGTGTGTGTGTGTGTGTGTGTGTGTGTGTGTGTCCCAGTGTGTGTGTGTGTGTGTGTGTGTGTGTGTGTGTGTCCAGTGTGTGTGTGTGTGTGGATGTGTGTCCAGTGTGTTTGTGTGTGTTTGTGTGTGTCCAGTATGTGTGTGTGTGTGTGTGTAGTGTCCAGTATGTGTGTGTGTGTCCAGTGTGTGTGTGTGTGTCCATTGTGTGTGTGTGTGTTCAGTGTGTGTCCATTCTGTGTGTGTGTGTCCAGTGTGTGTGTGTGAGTCCAGTGTGTGTATGTGTTCAGTGTGTGTGTGTTTAGTGTATGTATGTGTGTTCAGTGTGTGTGTGTGTCCAGTGTGTGTGTTCAGTGTGTGTATATGTGTCCTGTGTGTGTGTGTGTGTGTGTGTGTGTGTCCAGTGTGTGTATGTGTTCAGTGTGTGTGTGTGTCCAGTGTTTGTGTGTGTTCAGTGTGTGTCTAGTGTATGTATGTGTGTGTATGTCCAGTGTGTGTGTGTCCAGTGTGTGTGTATGTGTTCAGTGTGTGTGTGTGTGTCTAGTGTATGTATGTGTGTTCAGGGTGTGTGTCCAGTGTGTGTGTGTCGTGTGTGTGTGTGTGTGTGTGTGTGTGTGTGTGTGCAGTGTGCGTGTGTGTGTGTCCAGTGTGTGTGTGTCCAGTGTGTGTGTATGTGTTCAGTGTGTGTGTGTGTGTCTAGTGTATGTATGTGTGTTCAGGGTGTGTGTCCAGTGTGTGTGTGTCGTGTGTGTGTGTGTGTGTGTGTGTGTGTGTGTGTGCAGTGTGCGTGTGTGTGTGTCCAGTGTGTGTGTCCACTCTGTGTGTCCAGTGTGTCCAGTGTGTGTGTGTGTGTGTCCAGTGTTTGTTTCCAGTGAGTGTGTGTCCTGTGTGTGTGCCAGTGTGTGTGTGTGTTCTGTCCAGTGTTAGTGTGTGTGTCAGTGTTACCATGGTTATTTTTTACAGAGACACTGAGGAGTCATCATGAACCCAAAACCCTGGATAGAGGGGCTCAGTGAATGTGGAGTGGAATGTGTACAGGTGGGTCAGTGTGTCAGAGGAGACTCTGTAGAAGGACAGAGTGCCGGCTGGCCAGTCCAGATACACTCCTACTCTGTGGGAGCTGGAGGAGGGACGTCTATGGTAGTGGACTTATTATTGTGCCTGACAGAGTAACTGTTGTCAAAGCAGATCAGATTCCAGGACTTGTCATTCCATCCAAGCCCACAGTCACCACCCCATCCTCTCCTACTGATTCCTTTATATGTCACTCCTATATCAGCCCAACTCCCCCTCCACTCTACCTCCCAGTAACAGCGCCCAGTCAGACCCTCTCTACACAGCACCTGTCTCCAGTCCTCAAATCTCTCTGGGTGATCAGGATACGGCTGCTTCTCTCTCCTACATGTCACCTTTCTGTTCTCCTCAGACAGAGAGAGGAATCTGTTTACTGTGTTTAGGTCCAGTGTGAGATCACAGACATCTGATGGATGAAACCAGACACAATATTAGAAATCATCATCATTCACATTAGAATGTTAACTCACTTTTCACTAATTCATTTAATGTAGATGTTTCTAGGTATCAAAAGGAGAAGTTAAGGTAACTTGAGATTTGTTCAATGATCATATGTTATACTGTATGGTAATATAAACACACTTATTTTCATTTAATTTCACACACACACACACACACCCTGAACACACACACACATTTCTAACGTAACACGAACACGCCACACACACACACAGACACACACATTGTCAAAGCAACTCTTTGTAAACTTTGGTGTCCCTGATTTCTGCTTCTGTAGAACTACAGCTGATATTTAATATGACCAAGTAAGTAATGATGGTGGTCTTTGACTTTGACTTCACTTGAATTAAGACTTATTCTTAGTCATATTCTTCACAGCAGTCAACACTCACATTTTCTAAGTCCAGGTTTCATTGTGTTCTCTCCACCATGTTCCACACTGTAGCGGTAAGCAGAAGAACAGACAGTCATTGAGGGATACACCTGAACTCACAC